>NC_067292.1:11130000-11162500 GCF_020740795.1 Apus apus | reverse complement strand
AAAACCAGTAGAGGTAAGTATGAAGTGTATTTCCCCTACTGGGATTTAAGACAAAATATTTGAATGTCTAGGATTTGGAACAAATCACTTCTGAAGATGGGCTGACCTACTCTAAGCAGGTGTGCTAATGAGCATTTAACTTCACATTGAGACAAAAGTTCTTAAAATTCCTCTGCTAATGGTGGTTACAAACTAGGCTTTTTGGAGCAAGGATAAGGAAAGCAGGAGAGATCCGTGAAAGAAATTGTACTTTTTCAGGGTTTGTTTGCTGTATTTGATTAAACAGTCTTTACTGAACCAACATCTTTGTTCACACAGGAGGAGCTGAGAAAAGATACTTTGAAAAGTTACCTTGAAAACAGCAGAAAGTTGCTCTGACTGTGAGGCTGAAGGATCCAGCACAACACAAGAATCTCTCTCTGCTGACTGCAATCTGGGAAACTGATTTCTGACACCAGAACATTGTGGGTCAATTTTTTGAACCTCATTCTTTTTGGTGTTACTAGAGGCTTTATTTATTTACTGGATTCCCAGCACCACGCATTGCTCAGTTTCACAACCACAGAGCAGTGTGTCTAACAGCAACCCTTTAGAACCTGAATTGAGTAAAAAATCACATCACAAAAGCTATAGCATGATCTTAGGACTAACTACAAAATCCCAGGAGCAGTGTTCTTCCTTTCCAGAGGAGGAATACCTGACTTTCAAGTTGAGTTGCCTCTGCACCACTATAAAAATCATGTAATGAACCAACTAAGATGTGGGTTCCATCAGAGTTTGAGAGCCTTCCCTCCATGGATAAATATAAGACAACTTTTAAAATAGTTTTAGTAGAAACCATAGGAATAATTTCTTCTGAATTTACAGGTAAAGTAAGGCATAAAATTAGTTTCCAAGACACTTGGAAAAATTTGATTGGCTTTTACAGCTGAGCCAGAAACAAAGAGAAGATCAAGGGATCTACTTCTGTACTACACTATATGCTACATAGAGAACTGAACCATAGAAGAGGCTCAGGTTTATTTTTCTTTCCTATGGTTGAATATTCTCTGTGCAGTCATCTTGCTCTGCAGCTAAATCCAAGTCTGCAAGAGATGACGAAGGGTATATTATAGCTGCATTTGTTTTGTCTTTGCTGGGGATTGAGAATGATGTATTTGGGATTCAGCTGGTGTATTTACAGTAGCTTTAGTGACCCATAAAGCATTGGATCTGTATTTTGAAATATTTACAAGAATAGCAGTCAACAGTTCTTTATCTACAATACTTTTTAATACTTCTCTTTCCTCCTTTCTTGTCACCTTTTTCATCCTGCTTTTTTGTTGCTTTTCATCTCTGATATTATTTGTTGATTGTGATATTGTGCTAATATTGAGTTCTTCTGGATAAAACACATGGCATTCCTAAGTACACTTTTTTTTTTTTATATAAAAAAGGAAAAACATGAGATGCATCCAAGTCACCCATGCACCAAATAAATTCCCACAATGATGGGAAGAACAAGCTTTATGAATTCTGAAAAAACTTACAGTACATTTGCACTACATGCAGAACAACAACTCTGTGAGTTGTCAGGTGATACTGTGTCAGCCATCTCCAGATACTTTTCCCCAGGGAAAAGAAAATTGTATAAGGACTCGTTCACCCCCATTCTCAGAACAGGGATGCTTGGCTTTAGGACCAAGTTCCAGCTATTGGTTGCACCTCACGTCTGGTCAGGAAAGCCGTGGGCCAAGAGAAAAAGGTAAAGAAAAAAAAAATCTCTTTCTTCTCATTTCTGATCTGAGGATTAACTATGTTGTTATTTAACAGGCTCTCTATGACCATGGGCATTCTGATTCCATGCACTGTCATACATGCACGACACATCATGGTAATGCTGTGTGAATGCAACAAATGCCAGGAGTTCTTCTTGAGCAGAATGTGGGCAGAGGCAGAATATCTTCGTTCCCATGAAGGGCTGCATCCCGAAGCCTCTCTAGCCCATATCCCTTTAGTCTGTCAGAGGTCCATGTGGTCCATTTAGAGGCTGGACTATTGATGACAGTACCACTAAAGATAGAGAGAGTGGTGACCTAATAGAAATTAGTCATTTTTAGCTTGGGATTAACAAAACGAATCAATTTTTCAATATGAGGCTTTTCAATTAAAAAAAAAATTCTGAATAAGGAATAAAAGCGACAATCATTCTCTGTCCCCATCACCCCCTCCCAATCCTCTGCTTAGAAATATCATTTATTAATTTACATAAACCAACTTCTGCAGTTTACCTACTTGAACTCACCTAGGGAAACAAACCTTAGTTTCCAGCCTAGACAGCAAATGGGATACAATTTCAGGAAAAAAAATGAAGCAAAATAATTCCCTAGAACCAAACAACTGAAGCAGCACTCCATAAGTCTCCTATCAGTAGCAGTGGAGTAATTTTCTGACTCAGATAAGCAGCTAAGGAAGGAATAGAAAATACAAAGGAAGAGTTAAGTTTAACTCAAATTTTAGACATTTATTCTCTGTTCAGAACATCAAAGATGCACTAGCAAAAGGCTGCCCAATAACAGAAAACAGCACAACAATTTAGTTGTTTTGTTTCATTGGCCTCTGTTTTTCTCTTCCCAACCAAGAGAGTCATGTTGGAGGGTCAGGAATAGAAGGAATCAAAAAACAGAGATGGCCTAGGCATTACCAAAAGGCAAGGGCAATGTTTTGTTAGGCATTTTTCCTTTTCCAAAGCTTTTCTAACCAAGGAACTTAAATAATTCACAAACATGTTTTAATTAGAATAATTCAGTATCCAGTTCTGACAACCCTTATCAGTTATATCTCCATATTAGCCAGTCCTAGTCATATCTAGGGAATAAAGGTAAATGGAGTTAAGGTTACCAGCATTGGCTACTAGAGATTTAAACAGTCCCTGTACAGACTTAGGTCACATTTGTAATAGTGCAGATATCACTGAATAAAGGAACAGGAGCTCCTTCAAGAGCAGGGCAGAGCTAGATCATCTCAATCCTGATGCCAGCTGATTTGTTCTGGCTGCATACAAGGACAACCCAAGACGGAGAGGGGCTGTTCCTGCAGCCGCACTAATGCTGACACAAGTACTGTGGCCAGACACACAGCAACAGACACATCCTTGTCCCAGTTGGCCAGCAGTGCCTTGAACAAGCAGAAATTAAGAGAAATTAGGAGGTATGCCTTGGAAAAATAGGAATTTCTAAAAATAATGAGAGGGTTCAGGAGGATGTCACCACCTGGAAGCTTGACTCTTTTCATTTTACATTTTCATCCTTTTGTTAACAACAAGGAACCTGAAACTTCCATGCAGGTAGCCAGGTGAGCTCAGCTCCTCTGACAGGGTCACAGCTCCCAAGGCAGGGAGGGCTCCAAGACGCAGAAGTCGCAAAAGTCTCGATAAAATCGTGAGAAGTACCAGTCCTGACTGCAGCAGCTGACAACTGTTTTAAGGCTTCATAATTATAGTTAGGGCAGGCAAAACCCTCAGGGAATGCCTCGAAGGAACAAAGAATCTTTTACTCTTGCTTACAGCTTTTTTTCCTAAGACAAGAATGCTGAGAAATGGGGAGTCGAGCTATGTTTTATACTAGAGATTTCACTGTCTTGTGCTGCATAATGAAACTTGCAAGGTTGTGATTAAACATTTTAGCTACAAGACCCTATTTGAGCTAAATTATTTAATTGCATAGCTATCCCAGATATCCATCAACATAGATTGTTTCTTTATAAAACCTGAAAATCATTGAATCGGTTACCTCTATGACAGCAGCAGTAAATGTCATCACTTTCCGTGTAAGAATCTAAAACCAGTTTACAAACATTAATGAAATAAACCAAACATGAGGCAGGAAATTACAGATAAGCAAAAAGATTGAGAAAATCTAAGCACAACAGCTATGGCCTCATATGGAATTAGTGACAATGACCAAAACATCCTCCATCTCGTGTTCTGCACCACAAAAGCATCTAGAATCAAAATCAGATATTGATTTTGAATACATTTAATCTTTAAAAACAACAGTAATCTTAATTATTTTGAACCAGTTTTTAAAAGCAAATGCAACTTGTACATCCATAATAGTTAAAACAAAATGATGCTACTGAAGTGCCTAAGCAACAGAAATCTCAGAATTGTATACACATGGTATTTGTAGGAATGAAGTTACAAAAGTATCTCTAAATGTTATAAGGTTTGCCTGTTGGGTGTAATATAGAAGAAAACAAAACCACCATGCTCAGAAATGTTTGCATATATGCAAAACCAAATAAGAGGGATGGATTGGCAAGCCACAGTAAATGCAGCTTCTGTGTATTCTATTACTATTTCTTCATATTACCTTCCTGTTTAAAAGCAAGATAAAATCCAAAAGATTTACCACAAAAGATTATGGCAGCTCTGGACTTGAACAATGTTACAGCGTCCCTTTTAAAGTTAAATCATACTTGACTGTGGCTATAACAGTGTCCATAAAAATACAAACAACACGAGGGTAGTTCAGCTGCTGAATGCCTGCTGATAGTGCTTTTTATTGCACGGACAAGATTGCAATTCATACACTAACCCCTTTTTCCCAATTCCCCAAGTTTCATTCTGTCAGGATTTGGAAATGTTGTGGAATTTATACTTACAACAATAGCAGAAGGAGGGAAACTGCAAGGGCTGCCAGTATCACATGCTTTAAAAGTCAGAACCCAGCTCCTCCGCTCTCTGCTGAAGAGCTCTGTGGTGGTGCAGGACCTGTTGAAGGGACACACCTGGTGAAGGCCTTGTGTGATGCTCTGGCAGGTGCAGTCACTCAGTAAGGCCAAATCCTGATTAAGAAGTTACTGCCCTTGGTTTTAGAGAAGTCAGGGTTTGCATCAGCAGCTAGGAATTTCCTGCATTCAAACCAAAGGACACATAAGGAGAAGGATGATGAAAAAGGAAATCGGATGCCAAGGCCTTCAAATTAATATTAGTTTGGCTTAGTCTTGATGTCTAGGAAGATGTGCTTAGACTATAACATAGCTATCAACGTATCTCTAGGGTGCAGAATGCTATAGATCATAATCTATAGAAACATTATTAATTTCTATATAACTAGAAAGCAAAATAACACTATTTATCATAGAAGGTTTAGAAACATTTTTTTCTGTTTTGGTATTTTCCTGATTTGGGGGATGGATTTGCCAAAATAAAAAGCCAATGAAATATATATTTTTATTTATTAATTTGTATTAATTTTATATTCAGCCTGTGAGGAACATAACTGAGCAGAGAAGCAGTGCATTGCAGTCAGCTCTAGGCATCTGGCTGAAAATGATATGGTAGGACAGTGGGAAAATATGGAGGAGAGAGGGGTTATGATGAGGAAGCTGAAGGTGTTAGAGAAGAGGGGATCCCAAAAGCCATGGAGGAAAATGAGGTTATTGCTGTGGGAAGGGGTGTAAGAGAAACAAGACACAAATCCTTGGGAGATCACAGATTGTATCAGTTTTGATGCTCATGGAGCAACTTCTTTATATATTAAACATTAGCTAGAAGCAAAATTGCTATAAGCAAGTTATAGATACTACAGTAAAATAACAAAAAAAAACCCCATAAAATAAGAGAAACAGAAAAATCTAATTTTAGAAGAAAGTGGAATTTATAAAAAAACTTCTAAATGCTAACACTTGGAGAGAAACACAAGATTCCTTTTGCTGATATCTTCCTTTTCTGTAAGGACGATGGTAGAGCAACAATATAATCTTCCCTGTGTGAGGATAAAGAAAACATTAAAAAAAATCATTTGCAAATATGCTGAGAATAAGTTCACTGTCCATTATTACACAGTTCAAGGGCAGATTCAGCTGAGCTTTAAATGCAATAAAGAAATTATTTCAGAGAAACACTACCAGCATCATACAGTAACTGAGGATAGAAAAACCAGGCTGATAAAAGTGTCCTGTGTTATGGATGTTATAGTTCATGTGTGATGTATTTCTGTGACTGGATTATCAGAGCACTGATGACAATGTGTGTGTAGTTATCAAACTAAACAAGGTGTCTCAAAAAAGTGAAATATTTAATTATATGCTATAAGCCAGATATATTATTCAGCAAAACTGTGAACATGGTCTATATTCCATACATCTGCATTTCTACATGTGACCTTCACTTAACTAGTCTCTCTACAACGTTGGGACAAAAGGGAAAATCCTTTGATCTTTGAAGAAAAGTTTCAAAATGAACCCCAGCTCAGGAATAAATTAAATTACATCAGAAAAAGGAAAAATAGTCTTGTTGCAGGTTATCAGCCTTTCCCTGCAATACTTATTCTCCCTTCTTGTCACAGATTTGTTTTATTTTGCTACAGCAATACACTATTACAACTTAAAATTCACATTCACCTGAAGAAAGCTGTGACATGCCTACCAAAAGAGACACACACTGCTTAACCTAAATTGACCCTTTTTTCCTTCCATTCTAATAGATCTTTTTTCTTTTTGTCACTCAAAATGAGTGTCTGATGTATGAGCATAAATTGTTAAAAGCAGTTTTAGGTAAAGGAAGAGAGAGTGAAGTGGAGTTTTCTCACAAAAGCCAACCTCAATTTATGTCAAAGAGGGTTAAAAGACCTTGGGATTAAAGCAATAAACTTGCTGCTGTCAAAGCTAAAACCCGCTAACAATTTAGTGCCAAACGCATGTTGTTCAATATCATTTCATATTATATTATGTCACAAGTAGGTGACAGTTCCACATCAGACTGACAGGGCTGATTTACTCTGAAGAATTCATCGACAGTTTGCAGAGTCAAAGCTGACTTCATTTTGTTTGGATGCAGGGTGGGAAATCTCTCTCTGCTTGAGTTGGAACAGTTGGCTAAATAATACAGTCCTTCTTGGACTCCAGAGCAGTGCCTGTGGAAAGGTGTCCCAAGGCAAGGCTGCCTTGCTGGCTCCTTCCCAGGCCGTGGTGGCTCAGGGATGGCTGGTGCAACCCGCATGGCTGAAGGCTCATTTCCTTCATTGCCCCAAACAGCACCAGCTTCTCTATCTGTGCCCTTTTGTGTAGCTGCACTTTTAAAAAATTGCAGAAAGGTGAATCACATTAAAGTATCCAACTGTCCTGTTCTATATTTTTATAGTATTTTCTTTCTGAAGTACAGCTTTTATGGTTCTCCAGAATATAGCTGTTGTCAAAGTTTGAAATAAGATACTGTGTTAAGAAAATACTACTAGCACCTGCTTATATTTTAAATAGATAGCAATAACAACTTTTTTTTCCAGGATGTTAATTAGATCCATACATCAAGTGTGATGAGAGACCTTTCTTAGGCCAATGGCAACAACACCATTTCTTTACATCAAGATGTCTTCTGTTGGATATTCCCATATGGCTTTTTTAATGCAAGTTTCAATTCAAATTTCTCCCGGGACTCTGGGACCACCCTGAGTATACATATGATTTGTTTTGTATCAGGAAAATCTAATTTATTTTACTTCTCTGTCAAGGTTTTAAAGATTATTCAAAGAGGCAGTCCCTTTTCCTCTCCAAAATCCAGTGTATTCTTCTACAGTTAATTGAATCCCTTTGCAATGTTCATTTCGTTCTCCTGTTGCCTATTTCTATACATCAGGAATTACAACTCTGCTCCTGAAGCTGGGGAAGAAGAGAACCTCATTTTCCTGATCCAGGAAAGACCGGGCTACACTAAAGTCATCTTGTTATATGTGCAAACAAGAATACTCCTCCCTTCATTCTTTGTGCTTTGTTTTAATTGTGGCCAAATTTGAAAGTATCATAGTTTGTTTTTATGTGTATTTTTTTTAAAGCCTCTAGCAACTTTTGTGGTTTTAAAACACAAATATAATTGTTTTCTCCATCTAAATACCAGAGTGGGTACATTAGTGCCTGGTCATTAACTTCTGTAAACCACTCAGATTATTCTTTGGGATTTTTTGGGCAATGTTTGCTGTTCACCGAGGAAAAGGTTATGTGGAGCAGCAAAAGGCATGTAAAACAGCTCCATCATCCAACACATGCTTGGTTTTGCTGGCCATATGCTGAACAACCATCAGGCAAAGGGGTTACTGTGTCTATTGTGCAAAATCATTGCCAGAGAGCAGAATTTCTAGTGAATTGTTAGAAGGATTAGCAGATGGTTAATCTTACCTGGCATTTAAAGCACTTGGAGGTAAATTTAGTGTTCACCTGACCTAGAGTATGCAGTGTGAATATGCTTCTAACATATCTATTCCTGTTTAACTAGTAGATCTAAAGAGGACCGGAGGATGTACAATACCTGGCACAAAGAGATATTTCAGGAAAAAAAGAAAACAACAACAGCCAAACAACAGATAAACACACATCCTGGATTTAAACCTTTTTTACAGTTATCTCGTACTGAAACACAAATTCTGTTATTTCTGGATGACCATCTCATCCTGACACAGACATGTTCTTGTTAGCCTACAGATTCTGATAGTATGATCAAATTCTTATGCATTTTGGATATTAATATTTCCAAGCTCCATTTTCTGCTGCCCCATCAGTGATGTACACGACAGACAAATACACACGTCACACTGAGAGCAAGGCCCAAGGAATCCTCTGATCCTGTGAGAAATCTAAAGGAGAATAAAAGCATTTCTGTAGCCTTTTCCTCATAGAGATTCCCCCAAACACACTGTGGCACACACATTAAGTCAAACCATCCAGGATTCAGAGAATCACAGCTGAAGAAAAGAGATTAACACAGACCTTTGACACAGCCTGAGACTGCATTTGCTTTCTGCTGTGAGGGGCACAGAGTGGTGAGGAGATGAGAGGTGTGTGTGAGGCACCCAGTCCCTCTGGCTGAGCTCTAACTGAGCATGTGCTCACCTTCAGTCATCTATACCTCTATGACAGAGATCAAAAAGAATTGTCATGTCTCTCTTAAGAGGGAACCACTCCAGCCTCTCTCTCAATACAGGCTGTGACCTTTCAATTTATGCTATCAGTTTACTCAGCGCTTGCTCTGTGGTTCATGATTAACTTGGAAGAGTTAGATCACACTCTCTTAAGGTCCTCAGGAAGGAACTTCTGTTGACTATTAGAAATCCCTTAGCCAATAAAAGTTACCTCAGTTCAGTAATAAGATAGCACTTCTTATCCAAAAGCTCCTAAAACTATTTCTGCTTGTAAATTTTTTCTTTAGAGTACTACTGATGAGAGGACAATGTGCAAAATAGCCAGCTGGTTATTAATAAATAAGTCTTTGCTTTTATAAAGAGCAGCTCCTTATTAGAGGGTCTTACAGGTCTCAAACATTAATTAAACATTCTTCTGTAGTCCATAAAAGATATGTTTCTGTTCTATAAAGGGTAAACTGAGATAAAGAGAGTTACTCACACCTTCCTGCTGAGCCACTGGCAGACCCTTCTCCTTCTTCCTGTAACCATGGTAGTGCAGATGCCCTCATATGTTCTAAAAAACAGCAGTAAAAAAGGGTTTAATAAACTTTTATGTTTTTAAAGATCACCTGTAGACTTTCCTAATTTCTTTTAGGAAAAAAATACATTTGTGATTTTCTTAATCTTCACTAGTTGGTGTCCTAGGAGATGGGGTGGACTGAAGAGTTTCACCTCCTGCTGCCACTGGAAGAGCAGTATCTGCTCAGGTTGGCAACATGAGGATTCTTTTTGTTACTTGTTATAATCCACACTGCTCTTATTAAAACACTTCTTACCAGGGTTGGGTATATTCTTTCAGATTGTTTTTCAGTTGTCCACAGCTGTGTGTTTCCCTTCATTAAACAATGAATATTAGACAATTATGCGAAAAACCCTCCCTTGCTTCCACATATGCATTTTCCAAACAGAACTATTAGCAAAAATTTCAAAGGTCTCCCCAGATCAATTTTACACAAAGGATCAAACAGTTTGTGTCATCTTCCAATGCAATAGCAGCTCAAGTTCATTGTTTTAAAAATTAAATAGATTTTATTACATTACTTGAACTTCTTCACCTTTCCAGAAGGGAAAGGTAGAAATACAAAGGTGAGCTAACTGCAGAGGTATTTAAATAGCTAAAACAAATTGAAAGTTTTTAAGAACAAAGTCTGAGATTGTCACAGATAAGTACAAGAACCTTATAAAGGTGTATCACAGGATCTTTAACTCTCAGGACCTTACAGGTTTTTAATGACACTAAAAGTCTAGCTTACTGCTCACCTCACTATAGTAGGATCTGACATAATTGCTCTCACTGTACTTGCTTTGTCTTAACCTCAAGAGAAATACCTTTTTTTTTTTTTTTTTTTTTTTAATGTGAGAACAGAATGGGATCAAAGGACAGTCTCAGCTGGTGTCACCTGAGATACCACATTCATTAAAGCAGAAGAAAACAGTGTACACCAGACAGAGATGTTTGTAGGGCATGGACCACAAACCTGGGAGAAAGGAGAGATCAGTCCTCTCTAACAGACGACAGAGGAGAGTTGTGGAGTTTGATGGAATTCAGGGACAAGAGAGTTCAATTAAATTGACCTTCAGGATTAAATCCCATTTTAAGGACTACAGTGGTCAGCACAGTATTTACATTTTTAATTTTAAATAAAGTATCCCCATTGGTAATCCCTGATGAAGAAAAAGGAATAGGAATTATTCAATGACATTACACACCTGAAAAACAATACTTCCAGTGTTTGTATTTCCATATAAAATTTCAGGGGCTCAAGAAATTACTTTAAGCATTTGAAGTGTAACTATTGTTCTCACTTTTAAGTTATTCTTTTTCTTTTTATAATAATAGCCATCTACTGCTATTACTGTAGCTTCTTGTCCAGATCTCCCTTTGGAGACTTTCTGACTACTTAACACCATTTTTCAATTTCTCTACTTATGCATATGCATCTTCAGTCCAGATATGAGAATTTGCTAATGGACTGCAACTTTCTGTCCAAGATTCCCATTGTCAAATGGATAAAAAAGCTGCTGTGTATTAAAATATGGCCACCTCCTGCATGATGTTCATTTCTGGCTGCAGAGTGAAGGATAAATGGCAGTGGTAGAAAATGGAAAACATGTAGGCAGGGACACCTATCTCCTGTTCTTGAGGTCAAACCACTTTGCTTTTTACCTGTAATAAAGCAGATAATGCATCCATTTGGATGTTTTCATTCATTCAAATAACTCTGTGACACTCTCTAGTGGAAGGCAGACATATACCACCTCAGCCATGCTCTGTGTGTACTGAACAATCACAGGGAAGCAAAACCATGAGAAGGGAAACTGGCTGAAACAGATCTTGGGCACTGTTGCATGTGTTTTGCTGCACTCTTATTTTTTAACACCACAACCAAAACACTTACAGACAGGTCCCTTCTGTTTGAAGCCCAGAGGATAACGTGGTACTGAAGCATAAATAAAGAGTGCCACTAGCAAGGAGTAACTGGCAGCAGACAAAGCCCAAGCCAGCAAACTGTCATGATTGCTCTAGAGGGTTTATAAGCTTTATCAAATCTGTGCTAGCTAATTCACTTGCAGAACTGCACTGATAACACTGCTTTTTTTTTTTTTTTTTTTTGCCTTTTTTTTTTTTTTCTTTTATTATGAGCAGAAAGATAGACAGGTCCTAAGGACAGATCCTTTTCACAGCTCTGCTCTCTTCTGCCAGCACATGCCCTTCTACTTCTCAGAGATTACCAGGTTAAACTATGGATGTCTCTGAGCCAGAAGCATTTATGGCAATAAAGCTCAATATATTTCCCCCAAAAAATCCTTCCCCCTCCTTTCTAACACTTATGCTGTGGTTGGAAGCAACATTTGAAAAAATATACAGATCCAATCTGTTGTTCCTTGTCTCACTTAATTTGCAAGTGGCTGTTTTTCACCACTTCCAATAAACATACTGAAGCTTATCATTTCTGTGTGTGGACAGAGAAATATATACATCCATATATACACCCCGCACCACAAGTTTAGATGCAGTTTTTTACATATTGTTGTAACACTGCTGGTTTATCAACAGCTCTTGTTAAACAACAACAGCTATTAATCTAAACAACATAAATTAATATCACCTGCTGTAAATGCAAAGGAAGTTTGGTTTGTACTTTAAACTGCAGCTTTTGAAGTATCCAAGATTATATGCAGGTAGATCTGTGGATCCCTGTAATTTTCTCACTTCATATATCTACTGCTTCAAATTATGCTTTTGGAGTGGAAAGGTTTTCACAAGGAATGCCCAGTTTTGAGTTTGTTGCCTTGCACTGTTAATCTGGCTGCATTCCTCCATGTCTGCTTCATCATTTCTGAAGGCTTCCTCAAAGATTTCTGGTGATCCTCCCAAGGAGCTCTATGCACAACAGCCTTTGGAAAACTGAGAAAACACTGGAAAATTCTGCCAAATAATAAACAAATCAAGTCCATAGTTTTTTTTCAAACATGTTTCCATGAATAACTGTGAGAGCACAGTTGCTAATTTACTGCACGTTTTTCTTTATGGAGTATTTTTAAAATTAAATATTTCACCCCCTCCTGCCTCTTTTTAATTTGTCCTGTCATTCAATTTCTGCAACTAATTTGAGAAGAATTCTCTAATGTTTCTAAATGACAAAGCATAGTTTTTACTTGAATGTAACATGGAACTTTAATTGCAGGGAACATTAAAAATCTACCCCAGAACATGGGATTGTTCCTTGTGCTAATGTCTAGAAGCCCAAACTGCTGGGAAGTAGATACGACTGAATTCAGATTCTGGTTTCAATGAACAGATGGGGAAAAAATTCTGCCTGAAATCTATTTAACCCAGACATCAATAAAGTCTTAAACAAGATTAGAGCAACTTGGCCTAGTAAAAGGTGTCCTTGCCCATGCAGGGGGGTTAGAACTAGATGACATTTATGGACCCTTCCAACCCAAATAGTTCTATGATTCAGTATTTTTTCCTAGGGAAGTTCACTAAACAACAGTTTTGAACCAAACTGTCATGGAATTTGAACAACGCTTTCATAGAGCTCACCTTGGTCACCTCACTTAGTTGGTTTTTAGCCTGAAATTACTGGAAATATGGATCCTCTTCCAAGATTATTCAGAACAGGAACCAAAGGTAGGTGCTCAGAGTTGCTCCCTGCAGTAGCTCCTTTCTCTGCTGACTACAAGTGCTGCTGGAGAAGACACACAACCTATTCATATACGAATAGAGATCTACACCAAAAATATTTTTCTAACTGTATAGTGTAATAATTTTGCCACTTTACAAACTGGAAGCAAAAGGATCATCAGGAAGTTTGTGTCAGCAATTTAAATCCTGTGACATTGCACCTGAGGGGGAAAAAAAAGAAAAGAAAATTAAAAAAAAAGAAGGCATCAGCATCTGCCTTTGGAAGGTGCAAGATCAGTATCAGTGCCGTGGTGTGAAGGCAAAGTTGCTGTCACTGGGTGATCACATCACTAAGCAGAACTAAACTTTGTCACCTCAAGAAATTCAAACCTTAAGACATTTTAAATTTCTTATTTCAACTGCATACATAGGGAGCATTTGGGTCATTACCTTCACTTTGAGTTTTCTTCTTTAATTCTCTTAAAACTTTTAATATTTTCAGAAGATATAAGAGCTCTTCAGAGACAATTTGCTTGCTGTAGACTACCATGCATACTATGGAAATTCCAGAAAATAAAGCCAAATCTGCTCATTTATAGTTAAAAGGATGAAACTCTGAATCTTTTGCTTTTCAAACTATCAGAAACTGAAAACACAGTTTAAAAATTCTGATATTCTATATGATGAAACACACATAAATTGCATTTATTTTCACTTAAACCACAAATTATTTTTGCTGGAAGAAAAATATCTCTAATTTTCACTGCTGGAAAAATCAACAGGAAGTGCTGCTGCTACCTGAAAGGCAAAAAGTAAACTATTCAATAAAACTCATACAGTACTTTTCACACTATAATGCCTCATGACTTTTACATCCAATGAAATATTAAACCACAAAGCATTCACAAAATAATACTAGAAGAGACAGTTTAGCAATTTCAATGCTGAAATTTAGAACTTCTAATAGCTGAAGATGACAAGATGCACAATTGAAAAGAAAAATAATAGAAGACTAAAATTGTAGGTCTTAAAACTGCACTGTAGTCAGTTCTATTAACTGGGATCTTGGGTGATTGCTCAACACACCCTGACAAGGGAGCAACTTGGTTACTCTGACATTGAGAAAAAGAAACATTCAGAAATGAATTATCACTCCCCAAATTTAGTTCAGTGTCTGTTTAGTCCAGAATGGCAATACATGAAGCAACATAAGTTACAAAATGGCAGTCTGATGTTTTAAAATCTCATGCTAACTCAATAAGATAGGAAACATAATCAGAAATAGGAGATTTACAAACTTACTCCTGGAGTCAAGCAGGTCTAAGGCTGTTTCAAGAGCTTCTCAAACAGGACTTCTCCATTCAAAGCTGTCAGGGAGACAGAAGAGAGCAAATTAAAATTCAAGTAAACTTAGTGGAGTATCAAAGGCCAGGGGCATTTTACGTATGACTTAGCAAAAATTAAGTCTGAAATTTACCTTTCATTCTGAGTTTTAGCAGTTACGATGAACATCAATCAAGACAGTTGTGAAACAGAAAAAACCTGTAGAAAACTACTCGGATATCTGTCCATTTTGGTCCCACCTTAAAGAAGAAAGTCTGTCTTAGTCTCATGTTTACAGCTCGATGTACAAGACCATAATTACATGCAGTGATCAAAGACATGGGATTACTGAAAAACAACTCTACATGAATGTCATTGATACTATCTGAAGAAAGACAGCTGTAAAAAATTCCAAATCTGAACATAGAAGATCTTATAGATAGAAGATATTGTGATATCTTTAATATAAATCTAAGGAAATCCACTATCAGAAAAAAGAAAAGAAAAAATAAAAATATTCAAGCAGTTCCAGTGATCTCCATACGATGACAAAAGGGGGTTGTAGTGGTGAGTATGTACACATGACTTCATGTGTAAAGAGATCCAAGAGAGTTCAAGTAAAAGCCAGCCAGAGAAAGCAGGGGGAGTCACCAGAGAGTTCTGGTTTGAGTAGTCAAAGCACAGTGGTGAGTCTGAACTCCTAAGTGAAACCTGTCAGACACAGCATTTGAATTAAGACAAATCTTGAAGGCAGAGCATCATTTACTTCTCTGATAATTTGGGAGATCATTCCTTCTTAGACACCCACACAAAACAGATAACAGTACACGGAAAAAGAATCCCCCCTGTTCTCCCACAAACAATAACTCTGTGCATAGGAAATACACCCGCAGACGGCAGAGAAAAAACCCCCAACACCTCCTTCTCAAGTGCATTTCTACTCTGTTGAAAGCTACACTGTTCAAGTGAAGAGTATATTCTATAAGCCACGGGCCAAGATATGTTTAATAAAGAGAACTCATTGAATTTAACATCCATCTTTCTCAGTTAAGAAAAAAAATACTCACTTTTTATGCCATCTGGGAGCATTTCCCAATTCCAAATTTAGGGTCCAGTAACAAGTCGTACAAATAGTCTGAGTGTGAACATTTATTCTTCCTGCATTGAATTTCACTGAAGCTGAGTAGGGGATCAGAAACCTGGCACAGCTAAATGCCACAGTTGGAGGCATCCAACCACTCTGCTTTGCATCCTTTCTCTACATAGATTCTTCATCCACTGTTGTGGATGCTCATTGCTCTAAAATATGGCTGGCTGTGTGTGTGTGTGTGTGTGTGTGTGTGTGTGTGTGTGTTAAAAACTCTCT
The DNA here is from genome assembly GCF_020740795.1 of Apus apus. Lineage (NCBI taxonomy): Eukaryota > Metazoa > Chordata > Aves > Apodiformes > Apodidae > Apus > Apus apus. The sequence goes on along the minus strand of NC_067292.1, from coordinate 11,146,743 downwards.
AAAAAATGTCACAGATAAAAACCTTATGTCTTGAGGATTTGATCAAAAATAAAATATGCCTGCTAAAGTAAATGCTATTAAAAGCAACCAATGCATTATTTGCTTCCTGTCTTACTACTGTATCAACTGTCAAACACCGATGGAAATAAAGAGATATTTCATTTTTCTGTTTGCTTAGGAATAAAGTATTTTTGCATCAACTTTTAAATATTGGCAAAAATTACTAGGAATAATGCAAAAAGTAATTTAATTGCAGGGGAAGTTACTCAAAACCCCTTCAGGGTACACCAGACTTAAGTCTTGACAAACTAAGACTTAACCAAGTTTTTTCTTCTTCCTGAAATAGAAAATTGTTTTGAATTGTGTACACATGAAGTTGTTTCTCTCTTCAGTGCAAGCCCCAAGTGTGTTTAATGGTTTTGCTAAATATGATTGAAATAAAGCCATGCCTGAGGGAAATGATCCTTTGCTGGTTATGTATAAGGGTTGCAACAGCTTGGTCAACGAGTGACCATAGCATATGAATCTAAAACTAATCTCAAAAAGCCTGAGGGTACCCAAAGCTAACCTAGTCAAGTAGTCATTTTTTCATGTGCTCTCAGCTAAATACACTGTCTATAAAAGACTCCCTGTACACCTCAAAGCAAGTGTTTTTCGTGGTTTGCTTTTTAAAAAAGAAAAAAGTTTTAAACAATATATTACAGGGGGTGCATAGCAGCAAGCCAAACATATTTATGTAAGAGAATAGGCAGTCTCTTAGTTGTCACTAAAATAAGACTCATTTTTGAAAATTGTTGAGAAAAAAGTCCACCTAAGCAAAACTAATTTCTGTGAGACTACTTCAGAGCTTAAATCTGTGGGATCAAATCCTTTGTTGCTGGTTATCTACAGATGGTTCAGAATCACCACAAAACAAAGAAAAGCAGCTCTGGGAGATCATCACAGCTTTTTTTCTGATCCACAATTAATTGAAGTTCCAGATAAACATTCACATTTTTAAATGGTTTTCCTAATTTAATGGAATATTTGCATCCCCATTACTAATTGCCCCAGCCATGCAGAGAAGGAAAAGGATGTTTGAAAGACATTTTCAGTGAGATACAATTTTATGAATTTACCTGGGAATCCTGCAGTACTCACTGTCGTGCTGCAGTTCACCATGCTTTCTGTCATCTCAGCCTAGCAAAACAGACTCTTCAGCCTCACAGATCACCTCAGAGGATTCTCATTCTTAGGTGTCCATCATACTCATTTCATAGAAGGGTTCAGAGGTGGGGAATGCTGCTTACCTTCTCATGACCTTATATTGGATTTTCTATCCTATTCAGCCATTAGGGTCCAGCTCTGGAATAACTGGGAAGCTAACTCTGTAGAAAATAAGTATCTGTACAAAAGGCATTAATAAATAACATAGAACACTTCTCCTTTGACCCACAATGAGGATGCAGTTCTCCCTCTGGTATCAGAGAGAGAGGAAGACCATGTTACCTAAAGCCACAAAAATGCTGTTCTGACCTGCTGCTTGTAGGTAAATACCAATGTCATTTCCAATGTCATCTCAGAACCGACCACCTGAGAACATCTTGGGGAGCGATCTGCTGGCTTGTGGCCATGACTCACTACATGGAATCCATGGGTCCACCACCAGTCAGCTCCAGGGATCCACCACCAGTGAAACCATACCTTGGCCCTCTTGTCTCAGTCAAGAGAGATGGTTAAGGGACTGCTGCCCTCTCTTTGGTGCAGACATTCTCACTTTGAAGGTACTGGATACCACTTGAAAATATAAACTGATCTTTACAAAACTAAAGAAAAAATTTATTTTAAAATCTATATTACCTAAAACCTTAGGAAATGCAAAGAACTGATTTTTTGAGTAAGCTATGAAAATGAACAAGTCCGGTTACGTTTCACAATAAAGTTGTGCGGTACAGAAGAACTGTTCGGTAAACAAAGGCAAGGGATGGGGTGAGAAAATCACCGAAAAATATTAAGTCCCCTGAGCACCATGGAATGTGCAATTTTCATTGTGCTCTGAGACACACTTGTGTGGCCTTGTTGCTTCTATTGATCACCCTAGGTCTTTCCTAATAGAGTTACAAGACATTTTCCGTTGCAGACTTCAAAACCTGTGGGAAATGGGATCCAATCATCTGGCTGCTCTGCTTTGGTAAGGCCAGTTCTATTTTGCTGCTACTGCTCTGCTGGGCTTTAAACACGATAGCAGCACATCTGTGGCAGAGAAGCAGGAACAGAGATTGTGCCAGGAGAGGTTATGAATTTCTGCAAAGCAAGAACCAAACCTTTCTCATCATTTACAAAGTTCAGTTAATTTTCTTATTATTTTTTGTCGTTATGGAACTGCACCTCTGATTTCCAACAGAGTTATAAGTGCAGGAAGAAAGTGGGAAGCATTAAGAGGTATTTTATGCTCTTTTACCATCCAATATGTACAGCAATGAATGAACAGAAAGCATTTTTTAATATTATGCTGAGGCAGAAGGTATTGGAAATACTCACAGAAATCTCAGTGAAAAATAGTGTTACCTTAATCCAGAAACCCAAGGCATAGGGAATCTCAGTAAGAATCTGTATTTTGGGTTCTTATGTGCATCAAAACTAACAAAAGCTGTTTGTTTTTTGCATATCAGAGCTGCAATAAAACATAATTATTAAAAAAGGGGGAAATTGTAAATTTGAAAATTTCTACTGAAAACATGACAAACAAGTTACCTAGCACAATTTATGATTTACAAACTAAAGACTGAAATAAAATACAAGCCACAATCCTCATGCAATATCAATAATGACAATATATGTCATTTAAGATGCTTATCTTTTTTTAAAAAGAGTCTAGGCAAAATTTAAGGTGAAGCCTGAACCACTAAGCTGTTGATAAATTTCAGCTTCTGCTGACATGAATATGAAGCTGACAGAGCATATCACCTTGCAGAACAGGCCCATGGCTGCTCCCCCAAGGCTTTCAAAAGGAAGTCACCAGTAATTTCAGGGCAGTTAGCCCAGAGCTCACAAATCCAGCAAGAGAGCAGTGCAAGTGAGTTGCAAATGTGGGAGAAGGTAAAGGGACTCTCATGCACAGTTGTGTTTATGGACTTACTAGGAAAAAAAAAAAAAAAAAAAGAGAGAGAGAGAAAAGATCCAAATGCTTCATGCTTTCATCCAGTGCTTTCTCTTTCCCATGAGAACATCACTGGTCACAAGGGCAAAATACAGGTTCACAACTGAAAAGTAGTAAAGCGGATTTGTTCTCCCTCAGGTTTCTGTTCTGTCCCCTCCTGCAATGTATAACTTTCACGACTTCAGTGTGACACTGCTGAGACCAGTGGCACCCTGAAACAGCTAAAACACCTCGATTTTGATTTCATAATTAAAATTTCCTTACTATTACAGTGTAGACATAAATACTGTATCATGCTCTGGAGGTCCTTTCCAGGAAACCACACAATGCAATACAAATTTCTATGCCCATAGGCTGAAAAGTATACTTGATTATATTGCTGTAACTAAATGAAATGCTGACTTGGGTGAAGTTCTCTGAGATGTTCGGAAACCAGAGTTCCTGTGATATGCACTCCACTCTGCAAGATGCTATCTGAAGAGACTGTGCAAGCAGGAGAGGGGGCAGGGGGAGGGAAAGCATCTCTCCAAACTGAAAGAGAATGAAACGCAGCACAAAAGTACATATGAACATTTAACAGCCCAAAGAGGATGATATTGTCCATGGAAACCTGCCCTCATAACCTCAGGAAATACAAATCAATCTGTGTTTCATCATCTGAAACTTGAACTTCTAGCTAGTAGCTCTACACTCTTCCCCCTGCCTTCTTCAAAAACTCCTCCTTGAACTGATTTACACTATTTGCTTCTAGTGCTGACTTGGGCAGTTTGCTCCAGACCGTATTTCAACTACCCTTTGTGTAAAACTGTTCTGTCTGAATATATCGGAGTCCCTAAATTCTGATGCACATATTGGAGTGGTTACAGAAGCAATTTTAGTGTGGCTGGCAGCTGGCCTAACTTGAGCTCTGATCTCTCCTCCCCTCCCTCAACCCAACAGTTAATACTTTGCCATCAAAGTCAGGGCTGCTACAAAGAGAGCCTGCTCCAGCCAAGTGCCCAGAGGGACACCACTTGAACTTGTGGAACACTGTGGCCAGAGCAGCCTTCCCAACCCCTGGAAGGGGCCATGGAATGAAGAACAAAGAGTAAGCAAATGAAGGGGAGCAGGACTCTACATCTTACTATGTTAAACCATTTGATCCTATTCACATAACTTTTGTCTGCTTCCACAAACACTTTCATAGGTGAATGTTAGTTTTACTGAAGGTATTTTTAAGAAACAAATCTCTACTGTAAGCTGTTACATGGTCATCTTGAAATGTGACAGAGTCATCTAGGGAGCAATCGGGAGCAATGCAATGTCACTCCACATTCAGAGTAATAATGAACATTGGGAGCTGTATTTATAGCAGATACTTGGCAAATTCACCATAGGTCTAAAATACATTTATATAAATAATCTGAAAATTAAAGTTGAATATGGAGATTTCTGAAAACAGAATTTTATTTTATTTTTCATTTTGAATAAAACAGGGAACTAAATTTGTTGAAACCTCAACTGCAGCTACAGGCTAGCAATTAAGTAACTGCAAAGAAATGGGAGAGTGAATAGCAGCCTCCGGATCCTGAATAAATTGTCAGTTGATCTCAAAAGATAAATACAGGATTATTAATTTTGACTTCTGAGGAGCTGCATTTTCTAAAAGATTATTATTTATTTGCAAGCATCTTTAAATCTGCTTTTGTGCATGAACTAAGGTTAGGGAAGAGGCAGACAATTTATCAAGTGTGCAGTAACTTTTAAATGAAAGTGACATATTTTTTTCAGTCAGAACAACTTTCATCAGGAATATTTTTTGAAATTTAGAAAATCTCTTTGATGTCAGAAAAACTGATTCTCACATTCTTTTGAAGCAGACAAAAGGTCAATGTTAATTGCAATATGTTGTAAATCATATAGATTACTTTCAAGAAAATATTTAAGGGAGATATCTTATACGTGACATCCATTCTTCAAGCCAGCCAGAAATGATGTTTAATTTATAAAGAATTAAAAGGATAGAAGTCTCTTACAAAATATAGAATTTAATGAAATTCTTCTGTTTTGTTACCAATTCACAGATATAATCTTCTCTTATTTATGGAGAGAAGTGTATTAATCACCGCATGCAGAGCTGCAAATTCAGCAAAAACATAAATTGTCAGCCCTAAAACTCAAATTCTTTCAAAGGATTTGTAAAGCTAAAAGTTTTGAATAGCTTGGATAGAACAAACGGACAAGAAAAGATAATGCATCTTTTGAAACACAAACCTGCAAAGATGTTATGCTCAATTACTCTGACAAAAGATTTGGAAACCAACAACATCCCCTGTGGAATACCACTGCTGAACTAGAATGCTAAATCAAAAGCTCAAAGTTAAGCAAGAATAACATAGTATAAGCCACATTAAGTGTGTGTCATCCTTAAAGCACAAACCCACCCAGATATTTATTAAACAACTATTTCTACTTTTACAGAGGAGAAAAAAAGGGAAAGAAACAAAAAAAAGAAAAACAAACAAAACAAAAAAACAAACCCAAACTAAAAACTTCAGACCAAATGTGATCATAACAAAGGTACCACTCTGGGCATCACAGGGAGGAACAGTGGGACTGGGCAGGCAGCATCCCCAGCTGCAAAGTGTCTGATGACCAGTTAAAAGGTTTTACAGCCTAAACAAAGCTTCAGAGAGCAGTCTTTCAGGCTTATCTTGATAGACAACCAAAAACTCTACTACAGCCTGAGGCAGAGAGGGAGCTGGTGTTTGGAAGGTTTCTAGAAGATGGAGGAGTCCTGCTGTGGCTGTTGAGCTGGTGGCCAACAGAAGGCTGCTGTGTACAAATGAGGACTTCTGGCACGCTTCTGGAAAAAGGTGCTGCAGGAACCTCAGTGATGCCATGTTGCAATGGTGTTTTCCAGGCTGATGGAAGAAAACAGGCTCGTTTTATTTGCAAGGAATGCTTGCAGGCTTCACATGCAAGCAAAAGCTCCCATCTGCCTGAAGATGCATCCAGCCACCTGCTGTGGGATCAGGGTAGGAGAACTGCTGGGGAGAGATGGTTTCCAGACAGCTGATGTTATCAGCAGTGTTCATCACTGCATCACTGTAGATGTTTGGGAAGCTGCTACATTTGGGACACATCTACCCAGACACTGATGGTGAGTAACAAGGAATGGAATGTGGGCTGTTTCTGAGGGATGGGAACAATGCTGCCAAAAAAGCACTAAGAATACGAGTCCAATTCAGGCCAGTCAGTTCTTATTATCTTCATTGAGATGGCAAGTCCATAATTTTGGCTGTAGAGAAAACAGGGATCATCTTCTGAATTACAGGCCTGACATACAGAGCTGCTACAGACACAGCTAGGGGAGTCTGGGGTCTGGAAGGGCCTCAGTACAGAGTAGGTGGATATTACATACAAGTAAAAGAACTAGGAGAATTCAGGTTAATTGTGGTATCATTTTAATTTACCTGTTCTAGATGTCTCCCCTGAATATTCGAGATCTGTGCCCTAGGTGACAGAGGTGCCATGGGATCAGCTTTGCTACACTTCTTGTTCTCCAGGCAGATATGCCAGACAGCAAGGGATCATCATGCATTTGGAAAAGGATGAATTTGTTGATTGATGTTAAAAGTTAATAGGGAAGTTGAAAGGACAACAAACAAGGATAAATACAGAGCACAAAACTGTGGTTTTAAAGCCAATTTTTCCCGTCAGGTAATGCTATATATGAAATAACAATGGTGCTAACATTAATTACAACTTGATCATGAACCTTTACATCTTTCTCTACACCTCTCACTGACAATAGCAGAATCTACTGTGAATCAGGGAGAATAATATCACACACAGATATCTAGTGTACATAATGGGGTTATACACTCTTCCTCTCCACAGAATTATTTGGATCTCTCTGGTTAGGAGCACATACTGCTGGTTACCTGAGCTCCTTGTGTGCTTTTGTTTCTTGAAGATGCACCTTATTCTGGTTCTTGGCCACCTATTGAATTGAGGTAAGAGTGAAGATTTAATGACAGTCTACTGACAATCTCTGTTGCCAAACTAGGGCTGTGTTTGTGTGGGATGCAAACACCCATCCTTCAATTTACGAACACCGAACTTCAAATTGACAGGTAGTTGTTAGAGAACTTCACTTCTAAATTATTAAGTAAAAGAGAGTGAAAGAAAAAGAAAAAAAAAAAAGGCTAAGAGATTAGACACTGTTACTCAAATACTCTAGTGAACAGTATTGATTGACAAATCCAGTCCCAAAAATCAGAATTAAAATTAACTACACTTACTGTGTCAATCAGTCACATTGTGAAGTTTGAAGGTATGGCATTAAAGATGAAAAAATGCTATGAAAGATAAAGGCAAAATTCAATTATAATATAAAAATATTTGCAAGTTATGTTTTATAGAAGAGTAACACATCCTTGCAAGTTTGAAAACTTTGCACCACCCAGAGGGACTGAGTAATTACCTTAAAACTTTTTCAAAAAGTTCTAATGCAAAGGATACAGCTATCAGTCAAAATCAAATTAAAAAGGGTTTATGGCAAATTACTCTAAGCAATACAATGATATTTTTCTGAAGAGATTTATTTATATAGTGAGATTAAAAAATGTCTCAGATTTATGCACCCACTCTAGGAACATGAATTTCCCAGGTTTTAAACTTTTAATGCAATAACCTTTACCCTGGTTTGAGATAAGTTTATGTCAGCATTTATAAAGTAGGGCCTTACTAGCTCTTTGGTCCAGTATAATAAACCACTTCCTCCTTCTGGATTAAATGATAATATTTATTTATTTAAAGCCTCATTCCGTTAATCCAGCACTTTTATTCTGTTTTCTTCTTTTCATACTTCTAGAGTAATTCCAGGAAACTTTCCCAAGAAATTCCATTACGGAAAACAAGAATATTTCTCTGGAGACACATTGAGGACTAGAAGGCTTGTTTGGAGAACTAGTGGAAACACTGCCTGGGATTATACCAGAGACTTAAAAGACCCACAGCTTTACTTTCCATGCTTATGCAAAGTAGGGTGCATTGGTCCAAGGAAGGACCGAAGGACAAATTTGCAATACTCATGCACACAGGGAGTGACACGTGCACACAAAACCAAATTTTCTTTGCTGACTTCTGTCATTAGGACTGTCTTCCTAGATTTAATAATTGGACACACCGAAATCACAAGGCTAAATATCCATCTCATTTACCGCCTGCCTTTCAATTAACTTCATTTTTTCCAGACTTTGACCCAGAAACAGTTTTGCCTTAAGATTAGCCCTAGAATCTTAATTTCTTTCCAGCCTTCAAAGTCTCACATTTGTTTTGCCATTTACTCCTTTTCATAAAGTGATTACCAGTAAGTTACAAAGAGGCCCAAGACAGTTAGATCAGAGTAATATTTCCACTATTTCCATTCTTTAAAGATTCTACAGTTGTCCAAGACTAGTAAGATGCTGAGCTGTGCTCAGTACTTTTCTACAAATAAAACAGATAACCAAAACACAGACATAACACCTTATTCTTCACAGTGCATCTTATGCACTGTGGCAGTTTCCCTCTAAAAACATGAGAGGGGGAATTATTAGCAGGGCATTGAAGGCTCATGCTCAGTTAGTTAACAAACAAGGCACATTTACTTTGTTAGGCCATGCCATACATGGGTACCTGCTTCCTACATCTCCATAATCACAATGACAAGGAGCAGGACTTCTGCTTGCTATGAAGCTTTCTGGATCACTGGAGATCATTTTCAGAGTCTTGCTGCACAGATTCTGCCAGTTTGTGTTCAGGCTCTTTAAAAGACTGGGACAAGCAGCTGCACAAGCACCTGGCATAGGTGGCAAGTCCAAATGCCCAGGTTGCATGGCACCTATGACAAAGGTACAAGTTACCAATAACTGAACTCCTTATAATTTACTGTTGTGAGGAACAACTGAATCAAGTAACCAACACTGCTGACAGAACGGTGGCCAAAGGAGAGCTGGACATGTTAAAAACTTGTCAGAGGTTTACTCTTTCATCCTTCGTTTAATCTTCTTCCTCATCCTATTTCATCTCCTCTCAAACAAACCAAGTTCTTGCGATGTACCAAAAAACCCAGTGTCACAAAAGTGCCCAACTGGCAGCCTCAGGCACCCTGCGCCTGTCCAGGTAGGATATGGCATTTGGGCAATGTTCAATTCCCACTGACCCTTTTTATCCAGGGCAATAGGAGTATCAGGGCCAGCCAGTAGCAACACTGTGCTCTCAGGTGCTGTTTTTCTCTGCCACATCCTGTGTCACATCCCTGTGCTTGTGCAGAACTAATGGGCTGTGCCCAAACACTACACGTGCCCAATGTGCCAAGCAAATCTGCAACTCTTTTGTGGGTATAGCACAGCTGTACTCCACCAGGACTTCGTATCTGAGGATGTTCAACCAAAGATTGGTGCTTCCAGAACATACCGGATTTTGAAAGTGCTGTCCTCAGCTGTCCTGAGTGTGGCCTACAGGAGTAGGTATTGCTGGGGGTGCCGTGTGTGAAACAACGGCTCTAATGGATGCACGATAAGCTCTTCTGCAACAGGTGAGGGTCAACAGGGTGTGGCAATACCTTGAGATCAAAGGAAGGTAAATGGCCCAGTTAGAAATAAAGGTTGACTATTACAATCCAAATAATTCAATTTGCAATACTGCAAATCTACTACTGCAGAATATAATATCATCATGACCGCATCTATCCTAACCCACTGAAGACCTCAGGGAATTTTCAAGAATATTACTCCTATTTTCTGTCCTTTCATCCCTAATGTATACAGGCAGACTTAGCTTTATCTGCAACAAGAGAAGCCATTAGGTCTCAAGGAAAAAAAAAAGACCACTCCCATAATCTGAAAGCCAAATTTCATACACTCAGTTCACCAATATTCCACACAAGCCTTTCAGCTAAGCTGCTAAACGAGATGGGCTCAGATCTCTCAAATTACTAGGATAGCAGCAACATTTTTTGTCAACTGCAGCATGAAACCACAGCAAGAAAAACATAGCTGACATGCTAAAATATGAAAAACTGCCATTATACTTAGGGTGTTTCTAAGAAAGAATATTACATTTATTATTGTGAATAAATTCATAGATTTACTATGCATCAGGTATTAGGCTTTATTTTTCTGTATAAAATAAATATAGCTAAAGCATAAGATTCTGATTTGACTATTATTTCGTAAAACAATTTAATGCAGTCAGAGATGCCTATTCACCTGATACTATAAAAGTGCAAACAAACCATCCAATTATTGTACCAACACAAACACATGAAGACAACATAGGTAGACTTTCTTGTGAAAGTGCTGGCTTTTATCACTGTTTAATGATTTGTTGCACTATTTATAGGATAAACAATAAATCCAACATGATTCATCATATTAGCCAATACATCATGAGACAAATCATTAGGCAGAGTGATAAAATCAAGTGTTTTAGAAATAAGTTAATCTATGATGCCAATGCCTTATCTAAACAGTTGCTTAAAAACCCTATTTACTAATCATTTTACATAAAGAAAGACCGATGATTATGCAGATTAAATGTGTATTTATTCCTATAAGCAGTAGATAATCACATGTTCTGTGCTAGTCTGTTTAGAAAGAAAGAGAGAAAAAAGATTAAAATTCATCTATGGAAAAAGTAACATCATTTTGATTGTATAATTACCAAGGGCTGTCTGCACCACTTTTGAGTCTGCCTTAGATTTTGGTGAAGAAATAGTTAACTAAAAGCATGCTGCAAGGTTGCTGGACAGATATTATATTTAGCTATGAATTCCATAATATCCTAATTAACAACTTCGTTAAGACATGATGGCTGGTTCTAAAGCTTCTTCATTCTTCAGTCTGAATATAACCCTGTAGTCTTTCTCATTTGTGACAACTGTGTTTATAGCTTCTCTGCCCATAGAGCTTCATGGCACTTTGAATTATGCTCAAGAGTATGTGGGCATCACGTCACATTTGTGTGCCTGATATCATACATGACTAGCTGCGCTCCAGCCAGGGTCCTTAATGTACATTCTACAGATGGACTACCCTCTGAATGCTTAGCCAGATATTAAGTTAAATCTTTTTGGAGTCAAGCTTGTTTCACATCAGTTATACAAACATATTGGTTCCTTTAAAAGGACAAATGCTCTGAGAGTAAGACAGAGAATCTGGGTCAGAAATCTAGAAATATAATTTTAAATCTTAGTTTAGCCTTTAAATTTGAAAAATCTCTTATTTGGGAATTATTGTTATCTGTGGAGGGTTTGTTTCCATTTATGTTATCCCAAGGAGAAGTAGCTGAGCAATATTTACCAAGAAGTAGGCAAGCAGGACAGCTGGTTTAACTATGAAAGAAACAAACAGCAAGGCAACCTCCTTTGCTCTCACTTTCTGTTTTTCTATTAAAATGCCAAAAACCTGACAAGATAGAGACAAACCAACATGATATTTTCTACTTCAGGATTTTTCCTCAAAAAGGAAAACAAAAAGTCAACATTTGTATGCCACTGCCTGCCTATCTACCTATCAACCTTTCTACCTATCTGTTTATCACATTGGGACTATGTCATACATACTGCAGCTTCTCAGTAAGGCTAATCTTGAGAGCAAGGTATTTCCCTTTAACTGAAATAATATGGTTGAGCAACAAAAGCATCTATAATTAGGGCTGTGACCAACTGTTTACTTGTCACACACAGCCAGGTGAGCAAACCTTTCCAGCTCTCAAGGTACACTGGGGAAGGGAAAAGGAGTGGCAAGCCTGGGGATGGGAGAGGGTATGTCAGATAGGCTGAAGGGAGCAGAGGGGATATCATTGGGTTTGTTTCCTTGTTTTTTATCTCAATCCACACAGCATGTTTTGTAAAATGTGTCTGAGAGACAACTAGAGAAGTGATAGCAATTTGATGCTTTATGCAGTATAGGGGGGCATAATTTGTATCTTTGTTTGGTTTATAATTTGCAGACATCTTATACATATGACATGTAATAACCAGAAGCACACCAGAATCATATGCCTGCAGTCCCTTGCTATTCTTTCAGAACCTGCTTATCTTTTGCTTTGCTTTTTCCTGATGACACTTAAGGTCAGATTTTTAAAGGCACTTAGATGCTTCATGTTATTGAAATCAATGGGAGCTAGGTGCTTAAACATCTTTGAAGAACTAGCCCTTTAACGTTTATTAACAATGCTTCAGATGAGGGTACATCCCAGAAAACGTAATAATTGCCTTCCTTTATTAACTGTGTTGTCTTGAGATAAGATAGAATCAAGTCCTCAGACTCATCTCCTCTCAATGATTTCCTAAATGAGATCAGTTCCCACTTACATCCTGAATGACCAAGGGTGACTAAATCAGAGCAATGAAGTACATTGACGTCCTTGAAACTCAAATCATCTTGCAGATGCTTCTCCCAGTGCTGCTGATTCGCATATTATCAAGTCTCAAAATGTTTGGTGTTTTTCTTCAACACTCAGATACAATAATTTTAACTACAAGAGAATACCTCCTTTTCCCCTGCAAGTAAAAATGAAGTGTTTTTTTCTTGTGGGAGCTTAAACTCTCACATACTAACTACGGAACTACAGATAAACCAGGATTATTTCCTTGTATTTTTGCCCTCATGCTTTTAGTCTTGTGGATTCACATATACCATGTTCAGCAATGCATGGCAAAAAGCAGAGGTGCCTTTAAGTCAGCCACAAGGTGCAGAATACATTTAACATTTTTGGACAGAAAAATAATAAAAAAAAAAAAATCAGGAAAAAAACAATTCTAATAGAGGTCCTGGATGTCTGGTAGGGAGAAGAAATGAAGAGAAAGGATATTTTCCTGACAGACCTTCTGCATCAATGGAGAATCCTTTTTTTTTATCCACCCCTAGTGAAGGACCAACAGAGCACCACTCTGGGCAGTGAGCACAATGTACTAATACACCAGGAGATGTATTTAAAGCATTACCAGCTGTCAGAGTAGTGAAGAATTTTAGTTCAGACTTAAGTTACTACAAAAGTAAGTTCAATTGCAAAAGTTTCAATTTTTCACACCACTTGCCTGCAACTTCCAAAATTACAAGGTATTTCAGGAGGGATTTTTTTGTTTGTTTTTAGCCTAATTTTCTTTCCTCTTCACCAATCTTCAGCTGATTTCCTGGAAGTCTTACTCTGCACCTAAGATACATGAAACATGGGGATTATTTCTTAATCAGTCCAGATCTCCTAGGGAGAAGATTTGATTCATGTTCCATTTCTGCAGAAGTAGGTGACTCATGGTCACATCACCTCTCCAGAGTAACTGTTTCTAAAGCCTGCTAAATCAATTTTAACACTCTTCTGTTTAATAACAGCATAAAGCACAGCCCTTGTGTGGATTTAATTAGAGCCATGCAATCTACATAAAGCAGACCAAACAGTACTGCATTGAAAGAAACCCACTCATTAGCTCCATAAATTCAAGACTGACTGGACAGGTACCTCTTAAAAACTATTTTTTTCACAGAATCATAGAAGAGTTAAGGTTGGACGAGACCTTTAAGATCATGAGGTTTCAACTCTCTGGGTGCAGCCATCCAGCCAACTACTTATCCACCAAGTGGTCCATCTGTCAAATCCATGTCTTGTCAGTTTGGAGACCAGGATGTCATGTGAAACAGTGCCAAATGCCTTGCACAAATCCAGGTAGATTACATCAGTCGCTCTGCCACCATCCACCACCTCTGTTGCCTTGTCACAGAAGGCCACCAAATTGGTCAGGCATGATTTGCCCTTAGTGAGGCCATGTTGGCTGTCACTTTTTTGAGGTATTATGACCAGCAAAACTACTCCAACAATCACTCACAGGTAAGATTACAATGTTCCAAGTACCTGCCCTATCCAAAATGTCTGTTGAAGTCAACAGACACTTGGTGTCCATTTATATGTAGGACCAGGGCTACTTCATACATTAGCACTGGTAAGTTGTTGTTTTTTTCCTGCCACTATTCATCCCAAATGTTTTCATAGCGATAATCAGGTTATGTGGGAACTACATGGCTAAAGTACTGAGTAGCATCAAAACTGTATTCCTGTAAGGTTTTTTATATCTAGATTTTAGGGTCAGAGATTAAGGAGCTCTTATCTAAAATATCCAAAATTATTTCTAAAGTAGTACTGCAAAAACATTTTGCAGTGAATTAGTATTTTAAACATATTTTGAACAGAAACACATTGCCATATTTTCTGTGGGCTTGAAAGCTTATGTTAAGTTTCCAAATAAGTCAATATTATAAAGATAACATTTATTATTATTTTTTTTAAGTGTTGCAAGTTTATAGTGTATATAACAAATAAGCCTTAATTAAAATTTAAACTGAAATCTGTATTGGCTAATCAATTCTGAACAGGAGATATTTTAAGGCAAGGTTTTCAAAAGCTCTCTGGTCAAATGTTTAGGTAGCTATTAGTGCCTATAATTAGGGTAAAAATGTCAAAGTCTTCCTGTTCACCGAAGTGTAAGTTGAATTTACTAAAGTGCTTGATGTCCATCTGTTCCTACTGTGACATTTAACAGCTGAATTTCTACACAAGCTTAGCACCCAAAATGCTGAAGTCCTCTGGGAATCTGGATGCATTTTGACAAACCATGTCTGAGCACAGGTAGAATCTCTGCTGGTTTAAAATCTGGTTCCAGCCATGGGTAATGGACTATGCTGAAAATCTGTCCTGTAACCATTTGCATTACAGTGCTATGTTTCTTTTCCTTCACACAGTTGTTCTGAGGGATGCTGTAGTGCACATTGTATTTGCATTAATAGGAAAATTGTTGGGTTTTTTTTGTTTGTTTAGTTTGCACAAAGCTAACTTTCTGATTACCTTCTTACATATCTGACAACTATTCTACACGCAAAGACACTCAGATCATTTTGGCCACATGCAAAAATCAGCCTCAGATGAAGTCTGAAAGAAAACCACCCCAAGAGATCAGTATACAGTCAGATTTCCTGACCCATTAGCCTCTTCATTACTGATGGAGGTAAATAGCTGTAAGAATATTAACAATGAGACCTGAGGCAGTCATAAAGCCCTACCTAAGGTGACTCCAGATATCACTCTATACTTTTAACCCATTATAAAAAAATCAATAAAAGCCAAAGTCAGCAAAGTGAATGCATATCCTATTTAAATATAATTAAAGGTTATTTTGTGCAGATCTTTAGTACTCTTCAGGAGGGATAATTTCATCTTCCAGTCATGATCTCTCTGCACATATTCAACACTACATACTACTGAAAGCAAGCAGCTGATTTCCTAAATAGTCTCTAAGAGATAACTACTATTTTTATTGTGTTTTTATTGTGTTTTGATTCATATATTATTATAAAGGAACTTTTAAAATTCCCTCAACACAACTTTCTGTGTTTTCCTAAGAAGAAAAAATGTGCATGGTCTTAAAAAAATATTTAAAACCCAAAACTTTTCATAAGCCAACATTTATATTTTCTATTGAAAAATGCTACTGCAATAAAGTGGTTTATGTAAATATATTTAAGAAAAAAAAAAAAAAAGCCTGTCAAAACCTGTATGACTTGTTTAAGCAGCAGGAATGAGACCCAGCAACAATGAAGATGTGCTGCCTTCATATTTGGCCATGTGCCACAACTCTAAAGAGGAGTCCATCTAGAACATGCAGTGCATTACCCTGTGGAGCAAGCTATCAGCTTGGTTTGGTTGTTTTTTCCCCCTAAAGTAAAACATTTTTGACAAGCAACTCATCTATAGCCATTTCAAACAGCTTTTCTTTCATTTGCATTCTCATTAGATAAATGGGATTTTATAAAATGGAATGTGGAAGTGCTCACCACAGAGTGAAAACAGGGAACCCCGCATCCAAGGTGATAACCCAAAGCGAGCTGACAGCAGCTAGAACGCGAGATCCGTGATTGGCAATTTAAGCAACACTAAGTGAAATATGAGCAGCAACATCACATCACAAATCATTGAAATAAAGAGACTCAACCTTTTTCAGGTTAACTTAATAGGGGCTGGACAAAACAAGAATGGACACTTTATAGGAAAAGAAATATAAAGGCAATGCTTCTAAACACTTTAACCATTTGGGGAATTCTATAGGGGGAAAATAATGCTTTAGCTATTATTTTAGTGAAGAAAGAATACATTTTGGCTCATCCTAATGCTTTGATTTTGCTGTTAGAAATTCTCCAGGTTGACAAGTGCAAAATGCCAAGTTTTAAGTGGAGTCAATTTTCCAACCAGTTCCAAGGAGCCACAAACACAGAAGTCATTAACAAATAATGGGGTTTGTGTGCATGCAGATATTTTATTTATTTACTGCACCTCATTTTGTAAAACATTCCTCAGTTGCTAAAAAGCACAGAAATAGGCGGTGCAAACAGTTGTTCCACCAGGAACAGAACGGAGTTTATAAAGTATGATGCTGCTGATGTAAGCTATTTATAATATATTTTGAAATCCAGGATAAATAAAAATACAACATATCAGATAATATGGTGATTGTAACAACCTAGCTCAGATTAGACTTGGATTCTGTTGTACTTAAGAAAAGTTCTTGCACAACTTCAGTGATAAGG
>NC_067292.1:11067500-11122500 GCF_020740795.1 Apus apus | reverse complement strand
TGTAGATCTCTATCAAATTCTCCATCAGTTGATTCTTCTCTAGGATGAAGATGGTAATATTTCTTTTATCACATGGAAGCTGCTCCTTAAGTCTAATCACCTTTATCACTATTCACAAACCCATTCTGAAACTGGAGCATGAAAATTACTCACAGAACTGAAGAAGCAAAGTGTACCAGACACAAAGTTATGTTTACCAATTTGTCTTCTATTTCTTTCTTAATAATTCCTAACTCAGCTTGTGGTTTTTTTCTGACCACTGTTGGGCACTTGCTGACAAATTGACTGAAGTCAATGGAGTCGGGAACGGCTCAACTTCAGTTATTTAACAAAGGACATTGTCAGACCTGCATAACAACCAACGCTGATGAAGTCAACACATGAGAGAAAGCCATGGTATCTATGAGACTTCTGGTGCCATTACAAGATGCTGTCTGATATTTACAATTTTCAACCCGTCCAGCCTGGCTTTCAAGACATTATTGCCCTTGCCACAACCAGCACAATATCAAATTCTTCTCTTTGACCACAGATGAGTTGCCAACTACTTCTTTCTGTGTTTTCTGTAGCAAATAAATAGCAGCTCACAAGTATTTGTCTCTCACAGAGAAGGTTGGTGAGATTCAAGTTTACTCTTACCTAGAAAAAACAGGGCTAAAACTACTTACCATGGACAAACCTTTGGGAAGCTTGATGCAATCAAATTAAATCTGTCACCTCTCTAGAAAAATACACAAAATCCTAAGCAATGGCTGATTAAACTTAAGAACTCAAAAGATGAGAGGAATTCTGAAACTGACTGGAAACAGTCACAGAGGGGTTTAATTTCCATTTCAATGTTCCGGTTTCTAGTTTCTCCCACCAACAAACACCAGAAGCAACGGAAATTGCACAGATAGCCCTGACACTCACCCCACAGCTTCAGATGTTTCTATCAGTAATGCAGTTCTACCAGATGAACTGCAGCATTGTCTAACCTGCTGTTACAGGTAAGATCTCAAATATTCTTCAAATCACCTGGGAGAGAAATAAGGTTATACATGTGTTAGAGAGAACATCATCTAAATAGAACAGAGCTTGTTCTATGCCCATTCATGTCAAAATCATCTGTATGATCTTTGTAACTGGCAGGGGTTTCTGAGAAGGAAAGAATGAAGATCACATTTGGTTACCCACAATCAAGACAGGATTTTAGGTGCTAAAGAAAAATATCTTCAAGCTAAATAAATAGATTCAGAATTCAACAAGAAAAAAATTTATGCATCTCTATATGTATTTTCTGAAATGTAAAAGGAAGTCAGAAGAGTAGGGCTGGAACATGTATTCCTGCATGCCCAGTATATGCACTGCACACTCAGCCTTTCTTTGAAAAGAGCCAAATTATTATAGAAATAAAAATAGATTGTAAGTAAAAATAATATTAAATTATTCAAAAGACAAAATGCAAACATACACACCATGCAGTTTCAGTAATAGATAGGAAACTACATAACATGAAAAAAGTATAATTCCATGGGCTGCCACTAATTCCACTGACAGGTTCTCCATCTACTGATTATGTAGAAGTCCAGGTAAAAAGTATTAGCTTTTCTTCATGTTATATAAAAGCAGCAACTACAGAAGTCCTCAAAATGGACCTAATCCTTCTCTCACAGTTAAATAATTTTGTATTTAGCAGAAACTCATTGAGGCAAGAGTAAGGCAGTCTTGAAAAATCTGCAAAGAAAAAAATTGGAACACAAATAAATTACTTTAGTGTGAGGGATAACACAGGAGAGCTGAAAGGTGGAAGCTTCTCTGATACTGAAAGCCACAAAAATGACTAGAAGGCATGAGTATATAGTTAGCATTTATTTTTTTCCATATGAGTTTTGTCCTGTATTCTATCAGGAAAGCAAATTATAGGATTTTTTTAATTCTGTGTTTTACTGCCCTTCTGAATGCATCCTTCATATTCGATTGCACCATCTGGTTGGCAATTTGCCTATATGTCCTTCCTGCTTCCTCAGAAACTGTGGGTGTGCTTAGGAAAGAAATGGGAGACATTGCCACTCAAAGAGTTGCCTGCCTGCACCATTTAATTCTGCTCCTATTCTTTCCCCTTTTTCTGTTCTACCGTTGTGTTTCTCCCTTCTAATCATCCCTGTGGCCATGTACTGTGTCACTTTCAGTACTGGTGATAGCAAATGTTTAAATTTCAAATAGCCTTTTCAAGAAATGTTTCCATGTATTCCCCTCAAAAAAAGAAGGATGTTTTGGGCTGGTTTGTGTTTGTTTTATTTAAGGTGCATTGCACCACTGTATTTTAATACATACTGGTATAACAAGTCCATGTTTTAGGAACTGGTTTTCCAAACACTTCGTTTTTGTGTCACTTACAAAGTCTTGTCTCAGAAACACTACCCATGCACTGTAAGGACAACATACTGATAAACCACATAGACATTTCTTTTTCTATTTTTTTGTTTTGTTTTAATCTACTTATATATAAAACCTATCAGCAAATAGTGGCACTGCTTCCACTACAGCATTGCCTGTAACCACATGATAGCCATGAGACATCATGGGAGGTGGGGCACCATTTCACAGCTCCTAGCAGTGCTCTCCAGTGCTAGAGGGCTGTGTACAATTTAGGACCTCACACAGGACTACCTGTAAACAAAGCTAATGTAGCTCACAGCCCTCTCTCCAACACACGTGGGGAGTGCCCAGGTAACACTTTCCCTTGCCTTAGGTTTGCCATGTTAGACGAGATAACGTTTTCCAATTACACCAAAGATGAATGAGAAATATCCAAGACTCCCACCTATTTAGGGAGTAAACGTCATTGGGAGCATGAAAGGTACAGTGTGTACATATTTGTTGCCATCTGTGTTGGTCAAGTATGGGCCATACATGGGCAAATTAACCTTCTCTTCCAGCAGAGACCAAGAGCACCGGAGGACTGCTCTCAGAAACCACAGATACTGGAGAACATAACCAACGGACATATTTGTGAAGATGCACAGATTTTGCTGAAATGACTGTTTTCTCTTACCCAGACACTGCACATCATTAAATCCATAAGAAGAATTAGGTAGGAGACAAGCACTAACAAAAAATTCAGATCCTTCAGAATCTCAGTTCTGTTGGCATCTGATCCCATAGTTTATGGGCTATGACTGCCCATGTCATCAATGGTGCTTGCATAGAGGGCTCCTTACGTACATAAAGGTTTGCTTTTGGTCATGCCTATAAGCACTCACACTTCACAGTGGTGATAAACTCAATACTCAGGTCAGATTTTAATCCCCACTGGATTCACAGGTATTCTTTTGCCTACCACATTGCCTGCAATAGATATTCATCATCTGTCTAATTAGGTTCCTTGCAAAATACACAGTTGGAAGATGGAATGGTAGCAAACCATTGTGTTTTGAGCTCCTGAAAAAGATATCAAAGATGTCCCTACCTTAGTGACAAACTAGTACCAGCTGTGCATTTTGTACGCAGCGATCAACACAACATCTTTCTCCCTGTGGCCTCCACTTCTTTCCATCTTCTCTTCAACTATTTCAACAAAAATTACAATTCAAGAGTCATAAACAGAATCTATACTTTCTCTTCAGGTTACTGGAAGAAAGTGGTGGTCTGTGAGCAATGCTATTTCTGAAACTGGCTTCAGTATGAGCCTCTGAGACTCATATACCTCAACAAAGCCAGCTGTTTTCCCTTTCCTCACAAACATCTCCTTTGACCTCAGCTTTACACATAACACTTTTATGTCTCTGCACATCTCCAAATCTCCCTGCTGTCCTGCAGCAGCAAACTGCCATTATTCTCTAACTGCTGGCTGGCTCAGAGGCAGTCTCTCCTCATTCCTGAGCTATTTATGAGTTAATTGGGTGCCACAAGGACTGCCAAGTATTTTTTTTAAAACAGCTGTTTGTTACCCTGACAAATAATCATGACAATTGGAATTTTTTTTATGGGAAATGCCCCTGGTTTTCCTTCAAGAGGTTTTTGGTTATGGCAAAGCAGTGCAACTGGCAACAACTGACATGTTGAATGATGTTCTGTACAGTTTTGCCTGTGAAAGCTCTTGCAATACTGAAGGAATGTCAGTATTTTAAACAGGATGCAACATATATGTTTATATATCCAGAGATTATAAAGTAAATGTAGAGTACCCTTGAAAACAGAGTACAAAAAAACAGAATTCAGCATCAAAAACACAAGTATTTACCACACTTAAGATACTCGTAGTGTCTTAAATAGAGCCATTATTCTACATTTCAACTATTGAGACATACTGCAGTCTCCAATATGCCTGAGCACTGTAACTGTTAGTAAATGATGACTTTTTAATGGGAAACCCTGTACATGTTAAAAATATGATATTCTCTCTAATCCTATGTAACTAAAGATAACTTAAGCAGATCATGAAGATTTAGAAACCTCTGAAAAACAGATGTGCCAAGAAACCCACTAAAAGCAAACTTATATTGGATTTATTTATTAATTTATACAGTGCCCATCTCAAAGCAGAGTCTGGAATCCTGTACAGAATAAACAAAAATTAAACTAAACTGGGCTCAGAGCCAAGAGAAATCAGCCATACCAATAAAAGTGGGGGAGGTGAAAAAACCTATTCCATAAAGATATATATGTCTCTAGATACTGTGCTATCTTAGTGGACATATCAAAATATCAATACTGCAAGTACCAGAATTACAATTTACAGGAAGGATAGAAATATTTGAAAAGAAAAAAGAGGAATAATTATGACATATTTAATTTACAGCTGTTGAAAGCCATGTTACAGAGGCAATTACAGTGGAAGAAATACAAACTGTGAATTCTGAATGAAGATTGAGTGTATATATATAATGTCACACAACATCTAGAACATTTCAGCTCTAACTATTGATCATATTGCATTTTATTCTTTGTTTGTAATATGTAAACAATAAGAAAACACTGCAAATGCCATGTGAGGGCTTTCTGGTGGGTATTCTTTCAAATATATGAACTCTTATTCTATCACTGTCCTCCTTCCATATTTTATTTATAGCACATCAGGGTTTTTAGTCCTTTTTAAAATTTTGATGACTTAGATGAATAATGATGAGGTGGCTGCCTAAATACAGAGCTACTATGAAGAAATGCCTCTGAGATCTGTGAGAGGACAATGAAGAAACACAATTTATTTTCAAAATGCACAAAGACCAGGCCACACAATTAAAATTGCTTTTGGCTGTGTATCCTCCCCTGATTTTAACTCTTTTCTTTTTTCCCATGATTATGTTTTACACACATTTTTTTCCTGACAATTCTCTCTCCCAGGACAGCCCAGTGTCAGCCCTGTTTGTGACACATGGAATTTTACATGTTTATTCACTGAAGACACTTTCAGTGACTCCTCCTGCTCTCCAACTCATCTACTCAGTTTTTCAGAGTCTCTGCCAAAACAATCCTCTTTCTATAAAATTAATGAAAACTTTAGCAACAGGTCCAGATTCCCTGAAGTGCGGAACAAGATTTCAAAGTCAGATTTAACACCCAAATTCTGATCACAGAAAATCGTAAGACTTTTTCTTCCTCACATAGTGGTTTTGAACTACTTGTAAAAAGGTGAGGTAGTAGTGAATATGAGTGGTACAGTAATACTAACAAAAATATCAATGCTGCTGATGTTGAGCCCTAGAGAAAATGTAAACATGGCACAGACAAGAAAAAAGGTATATGCTATAGTTGCAAAGGATGGATAGTAATCAATAAAGTGTGAGCCTAATTAAACTAATTTTGCATTGCATATAATATTAATACACTGAGAAACATTATTTTGGGGAAAAATCCAAGCATTGCTTAAAATGTATAATTTTTTAAATATTGTTTTCAATGTCTTTCCTCTTCGTTTATCATTTCGAAAATTACTACCTAAATTCTGTAAAAAAATGACCAGTTCAATTAACCTCTTACAAATTTAATTCTAAAGGAAGATGCTACCCCAGATTTCTTCTTAATAATTATTATAAAAATATATTTCGAATTAGATTTAGTCAAAGTCCCTGACACTATTGCACAAAGCCCTCACAATTACCATTATATCTGGTTTAAAAATAAGTTTTCAGGGCAGGAAGCTTCCCCTCATGCCTCTTCACATAGGTATCTGCGTATCCAGGAGTGCAGAAGAGTATTTGTACACATTCACAAAGCATTTTTACAGAGAAGGCTTAGCAGAACAGGTCTTTAACTCTTAGGATTAAAAAACACTTTCCTTTTCATTTTCATATGAATGTCTTATTGATTTAGATCGAAGGTGAATCCCTGAATCAGCTTCATCAGAGATGAAGCTGTTCATACTTCTAATTATAACACACTGTTTTAATTTGCCCTTTACTCTAACTACAATAGACCAGGAGACAATTTTCTCCCCTGGGTGTTTGCCTCCAGACGATTACTATTTTCTGAAAGTTTCAGCCAAAACAACCTGTTCCAAAAACACAACTAAGTGTGTTAGTAAATTCTGGCAACTCATTCCTTTAAATGCTTTTGTGCTCCCAAACTTGAAGCCAGGAGGGAAGCTGGAATTGTAAACGAAGGAAATTAATGAAGGGAAAGGTCTGAAGGACAACTGCCTTCAATAAATTAAATAAGGCAAGTTGAAAACTGTAGAAGAAAAGCAAAAACAAAACCTCAAAATGTACCAAACCAATTCTCCAGTATTTGGAAGCAACTTACAGACCTCCAGCAACACCCTCACAGAAGTTGGAAGGGACCTTGGTGGGTCTCCAGTCTAATCTCTTGCTCAAAGCAGCGGAATCACAGAAATCAGATCAGGTTTCTTGGGGCTTTGAAAGCCTCCAAAAACTGGAGAAAACACAACCCCTCTGGACCTCTGTCCCAAAGCTTAATTACCCTCTTAGTGAATTTATTTTTTCTTATATCCAGGAAAATCCTCCTCAGTTCCAGTTGGAGCATTACCTTTGTCCTGCCACTGTGGACCTCAATATGTTCTCAGTTACCTCCTCCATCTTGGAAGGTTTGGAAATGCTGCCAACATGAGACTGCTGTGGAGAAAATAAGGACATTAAAACTGGATTAGTACAGAGACTGAGAGCAGGAATTAGATGAGATTAAGTGCAGTGAGAGCACTCGGGTAAACAGCTAGGGTGGAAACAGAGGGAATAAGCATGGGAATTGGGACTAACAAACTCTGTGACTTATGTGTTCCAGAAACTTTGAGCTACATATTTACAGGCAGATAGTTTGAATGCAGTGTGTCATTCTGGGCAAGGCAAACCAGTGGAAATGCCACAGCTCCTTATATTAAGAATCAGAGATACTAGCAGTTCCTTGTTTCACAGAAATACTGTGATAAATTAGTATTTGTGATGCATGATGAACATCACAGAAAAGTTCACAAAGAAGGATTAATGCCTTGAAAAGAGGATGTGAATAGTGGTCAGTAAATATGTTCTGAGGTCATACCTTAAGCTAGGAAGGAAAAATGAATTAATAACTTCTTATTCAACAATATTTATTTCTATGTGCTAAAGGAAGTTTTGTCCCACAGAACAAAAAGTGCTCTGATCATGTAGTTAGTACTGTATCACTGTTAAGTGCAAACAGGGGAGATCAGTTAAGGCTATTAACTTAATTCTTACCTTAATTGTGTATTTACTAACTTTAAGTTACTATCTTTGCAACTTTAAGATATTCTTTTAATGCAGTTTTCTATATGTAATAATAAAGCATGAACATGTTGAACTGATGCAGTCCTGAAAAGCCAATGGCTTGCCAGCTCACATGCCTGCTCTGGTATTTGCCATAGTTTACAGGTCTGAATTGCAATTTATTAACATTAATTTCCCAATGTGCAACCTTTTTTCTTTCTTTTTTTTTTCCAGGCACTGGCTAAGGTCAGCTATTTTAACTGTAGCTTAAACGTGTTTTCATATGAAGCCTGTTAAAAATCTCATTACTGCAAATGGGAACAGTTCAACTGATGTGGATTGGAATCAATGGATTTTTCAGGAATGTCCATATTTCTGAATGCATAAGCTACGGCTCAGCTAGGTACTTAGGTATGTGCAAACTAATTGCATTCTAATAGTCCTTTTGATGTCACTGAGATTACCAATGTTCTTAACATGAATCATACACGTACCTATAATGTCAAGTAAGATCTCACACTAAACTTAAGAGAAAAAAAGGGACATGAAACACCAGGAATATGATAAGCAAAGGATATGTTGTTACCTTACAGGCAATACAAAAAGGAAAAAGGGACAGAAGAGTGTTAGTAAATGGGTAGGGAAAATGTTCTAGAACACATATTCAAGATGCACATAAAGCCTACAGAAGTATTTTCTTCCCTTTTCCCCAAAAGGTTCAGCAAGAATTTTGGTGCTTCTAGAATTTGCGACTTAGTGCTACATGGTGATCATACCTTTTAAGCAATATATGGAGAATAAATCAGTATCAGATTACACCCCTGAATGAAGTCCAAAGCAGTGGAAGAGAGAATCTAAGATTTGTCTATTGCTTGTTTGGTGCACCATTCAGCTCATGTACTTTCCTAGGAAGTATCACAGAAAGGCCAGTTCTAGTTTACACAGCAGTGGATGCACAAACAGAGTCAGTTCGTTTGGACCAATGATGTAGCAAATGCATCAACATAATCCACTGTATAAATGTTGGGACCAAGCCTGCAAAACCTCATTCATGTGAATAATCCCACCAATACAGAGTTTAGATTAAAGGATACACATAAAACCCCAGCAGAGTTAGGGTTTTAAGCTCGTTATTTTAGAGAGAGATAATGTTCATATAAACATCCAAACTTCTGGGGCACTCATTAGAGTCAAAGGGCAAAGCTCTAAGGATTTGACCATTAACATGCTGGCACATAACACTCTCTGTTAAGTAACAAAGTTCTTTTTCAGAATTATATGATCATCCAGCTTCTTAAAATTTTCAAAAGCTTTCTAGCTTTTGATTTAATACTTTTCTGGGGTTTATCAACTGCTTTTAACTTCTTGGCACACTCCCAAATTAATCTGGGTAGTAGCATGAACCCAGTGATCTTGGCATCTAGAATTCTATCTTAAAAAGCCAAATCCCTTTCCTACTGTCATGACCAGTTCAAGCTTCCAGTAGTTCTCCCCTGCAGTGTACACACACACAAAGAAACCACCATTCTCTCCACACAGCACACATGCAGATGACCCAGTTGCATTTTGTTTGCTGTGTCACACTTAACCTCACTGTTTTGAAACCTGTGTTTCCTATGTACAATGGTAATTGGAAATGGCCTTCAACAGCCTCTCAAGAACACAGTTATATGATATAATGATACCCAAGAATTCGCAAGACACCCTATCACCTTGTTTATCCATAAGTAGCAGGGTATGGTGAATGAGAAAACATGATCCTAGCTAATGCCTTTCTGACCACCAAAATTCACTAAATGGATAAACCTAATTGCTTCCTCATGCTCCTGAAATACCACATTCACAAAACTTTTCTCCTATAACCTATATACATAGTTTTATTTAAAAATAAATTCCATCTGCATATGTTTCAAGGCCTTACTTAAATAAAATTCTACCCTTAATGTAGATATGGCCACATAGAAACCATGGAAGAGACATTACAGACTGGGATTTTCACTTATGTAAAATGCTGTTTTAAGGAAAAACTGACATTTTGCTCAAGAAATCAACCTTGAATTTATTGATAGGTAAAACACTAATCTCTTTTGCCAAACCCTGGGGATTGCACAACTGTTTAAACTTGCATAAATTCTCATTGAACTATTTTTCAGACAATTCAGAATAATCACAAACCTTATCTAACACAGGACACATCTTTACTGTTTTGCCTTTCTCTGTTAGACTTCATTTAGGGACAAAAGAGAAAAAAAAAAAAAATAGAATTTAAGTGACTCTTTCCCTCCCCAAAAATGCAAGTATCATTTGTAGCTAAGACCCATGCTAAAAGGCATCATACATATGAATTGCCTTAACTGACAAAGGAACTAAGTATCTTGAGGTTTCCAGTTCTGATGAGATCTGTGCCCAGTATTCAGTTACCAAAACAAACTTACCATAACTTGCAGTTTGCACTAGTGGTGCAGAAGGACAGAAGCACCAATTATCGTGAAGATGGCTCATGTAAGTAACTCGAGTGCCCCAGCCATTTTGCTGTTTAACCTCTTTTTCCTTGCAAGGGTAAAGTCTGCTACTCTCCCATGCCTTGAGCACACTTGGAACCACAACTCTGCTGCATAATGAACGTGCCTGTAGCTGCCAAGGTTCAGAAAATATTTAGGCACAGGTGTCGGTTCCTTGCCAGCCTCCAGGGCCAATAAACAGGATCTCTGCAATGTAAAATGAGACAATACATTCACAAAGTCATTATATTTTCCCAGAACATGCTAAGCTCCAAAATAAATGCATTTCAAGCATTATAACACTCCCGCATTCATAAGGCTCATGACTGGTTTTAATTTTGCTTGCTGCTTATTTACTGTTTACTCTCTTGCTTTACTGCCATGGTAAAATTGCTGTTAATTGATACCCCAAATGGAAAGAGACAAAAAAAGGAACACCATTCCAGAAATGCTTGGTCTCTAACTAATCCCACTATGGAATCACTGCTGCCAAGATGGCACCAAATTATAAGGTTAAAAGAACATCTTCCAAATTTCTGTATCCTCTTTAATCTCTCATGTCAATCTTTTAAAGTGGCTTTTTGGCAGTGAAAGTAGCCATCTCTATCCTGTGACAAAATGCTTTCGACAGAGAGATGACCTTACAAGCAAAATTATGACATCTCTCTATAACTACTGCAGCTGTCTTAGCATGATTTTGATAGAAACAAAGGCCCCCTAAAGAATTAGAAATACTTTTCCCTACAAAGATGTCCCCCAAATAATAGGATTATCAGCAGACTCTCATATATTAGCTTTCCAGGGAGCCCTTCCTCCTGATTCTTTAGTAATCTTTGAATAGCCTTCTCAAAAGATACTCAGTCTCACTCCCCACATGTGGCACAGACACGTAACTTGGTTTTGTTCTTTTTAGCAAATCATATTGTACTTTGAAAAAACCTTCCTGTGCTTTGAAAATCCCACTGAATGCCCCTCAAGGTGCTCACTTGCCCCACTGCCACCCGTATCTGTCTCCATCGATAATGGTACCAGCTCCCATCTCTCTGGCTACACAGATGCCCCCTTTGCTCTGTCTCAGAACACTTCAACAAGCCCAGTCTGTTCTATGCATAACTTCATAAGGCTGAACCCCTATATCGTAGGATGCCTTAAAAACTGCTTGTCTAGGCAGTTATTTGCAAATTTGCACAGGCTTTGTGCATGCTCTATTGCGAAGGGATGTGTCTGATGTTTGCATTTGGTTTACTTCAGATTATTCTACTGCCCTATATTGCAAAATAAGCCTTCTATGACTGGCAAAATTATGCAGTAAAACAAGTACAATCAGCTGATAACAATAAAGAATGGTGCACGACTGTTCATTTCCTTAGCAAGAAAACAATCAATTTAGCAAAGCAACAAAATCAATGAAATATCAGCCATTCCCAAGGCACTGCTTGTTTTCTCCCATCTGAACTCAGGATCATTTCATTCTGTGATGGCATAAATGACAACAGGAAGATTGGAAACGATGGTCACAGTGCTGCTTCACCTTTCTCTCCTCAGCAAGACCAGCAGAGAGGATTTCTAGGGGTGAAGTCGCACAGAAAACATGCTTTTTCATGGAAATTTAAATTTGAACAGTGCACAATAGATTGGGTTTTGTTGCTGTATTTATGCACAGGCACTGGGAGAAACCTGTCACTTTGTGCTGTACCAGGCAGGAATTCGAGATGCTAGTGGAATTCACAAGATTTTTTTATTGCATTTGAAATAATAATAGCTGAGTTATTATAGCATTTTTAGTTTTGTGAGAAAAGACATGAAGATGTAAAGTTGTGAAACTTTTGTTTCTTTTGCATGTGAGAGAAAAACACTTCTATCAAACCCACAATTCTGTATATTTAATAGTCATTTGTAAGTACTCACACAGACAATCCATGTGTGTGAAGAAATCTACAGGCCTAGTACATCCCAGTATAATTTGTTAAACTGGCTCTTAAAATAGGTAAATATCTATTGACTGTTACCACACATTTTTATTTGAGATTTTGAGGATTTTTACACCCTGATGTTAATCAGTTATTTTTCAATCTGCTTCCATACAATAACTATCAATATTTTTCATTGTTACTAAATCTTATTAATAGAATTTAATAGTAATTTATCAAAACTTCAAATAAACAGAATGTAACTTACCTGAAAATTTTCTTGTTGATGTAAGTGATGATGAAGGTAATTATTTTTTTTAAGTACACCTTTAATATTACTACTAAAACTTATTTTTGCAGTTCTTTCACAATCATTTTATTTCAAAAAGCACATCTTTTAGTAATCTTCACTAGCAATTAAGTACATTTGTAAGATGTCTTATTTCTATGTATTGATATTGCATTAATTTTTTTCAAAAGGCTTTTAATTCTGTAGCTTTAAGTGAAAAGTCTTTCAGATTAGCTGACAAAAATAGCAACATTTTACAAGCTTAACCCATTCCTTTGGAACCTTGCAAATAGGGAAATATACTCCTTGAGAAATAAAACACATAGGCCTTTCATGTGAATAAGACCTGCTATGCAAAGTGATTGTTCACTGGGCTTTATCCTACCTCCACTAAAACTATGTAAGTTATTTATCAGCTATGATGTGATTGAGATATTTAATCAGTAATAGTAGCTTTCTGAAAAAAAACACAATATATAAAGTTTTCAACTCAAAAAAAATATTGAGATCCAAACCAATGTTTCTATGAACTCTCTGTAGCACTTCTATATTGACAATAATCACACTCTACACAGCTAAGAACAATCTGATAGTGTGAGGCACTGAATGCGGTGCTTTTTAACAACACATTTTCAGTTATTACTATAAAATTGTAATTAGATAGTAAATTACAATGTTAATATTCACTTTGAACAAATAAGTGTTTGTAGTTGTAGAACTGGGCATTATTATGGTAGCCCAGGGACCTATTCACCAAGTAAGGCATAGGCTTTCTTCATAAAAGTTATTCTACTCTGTAGTTTCTTCTTATGAACTTGCATGAAATGCTAGATTTTTATGCGCACTATTTGCTGAAGTCATCTTCACCAACATAAAAATCTGTATTTCCCTTCGGGGAAGTGCCAAAACAAGCATTTTTCTCATCTGGTTCTACTAGCCAAAGAATACAAAGAATTGAATGAATCATTTCTCCCTGTACAGAAACAAGATTATGTAAATGAAAAGACAACAAAGTCTGATCAGTGGTACAGGAACATTAGCATTTCTTCCTCTATTAGGAAAAAAAAAAAAGGAAGATACTCTAGTAATGTTTATATGATACACTAAAGTATACTTAAGTATAAAAATAATATATTACACATTATATACTGCTTATACACATTACATGTACATTGTATATAATACATACAGTAATATTGTACTATAATATACATTAACTTGTATAATACTGTGTATTGCATCTGAACTATCAGTAATATTTTAAAATAACAAATCTTTGTTTGGTTGCAGTTATTTTTACTGAGATTTCCCCCCTGCCTTTCTTCCTTTCTAAGGACAGTATTCTGCAGATAGTCAAATTATTTTGGAACACATGCTAAGTTTTTTTACCAGTTTGAATACAAGGAAAAATTGAAAATGGACTTCATTAGGTCAAATCATTTGCAATGTATTTCGCATATCTACTATTTTGAAAGTTGAAATTTGATTTTAGAAAAATGTCTCTGAAAACAAGTGTGAATGTGGTTCAGCAA
The DNA here is from genome assembly GCF_020740795.1 of Apus apus. Taxonomy (NCBI): domain Eukaryota; kingdom Metazoa; phylum Chordata; class Aves; order Apodiformes; family Apodidae; genus Apus; species Apus apus. The sequence goes on along the minus strand of NC_067292.1, from coordinate 11,108,610 downwards.
TGAACTTCTGCAAATACGATCCAGTGACCTCCAGAAGAAAGAAGGGTTTCATTACACACAGAGCTAGCTTGGTCTGAAGTAGGGGTGTGTAGAGATATCTCATTCCTTGTGTATAATGTCTTGTAGGAGATGTGTGATAAAGCAAAGTCCATATCCCTTTGGAATGTCAAGAATCACCACTTTCAAGCGTCAGAAAGTTATCAATGCTACAATAGCCATAGCATAGAAAATTGGCAAGACTGAAAATGGAGAAAGCATTTCTCCATTTGGCAAAAGGGATAAAACAGTTCTAGGAGAGTTTGATTTTAAAATTCCAGTGATTGATTGACTCTGCTCATAGGTTTAGAGCATTAGAATAAGTCCCAGGAGAGATGGATGAGCGAGCAGAGAGGAGGTAAGGCTGCCAAAAGGTGCATGATAAGTACATTTATCACATGGTTTTGCAATTTATCTTATGTGTCTCCAATTTTTCATATAGCCCCCACTTGTAATCACCATGTGAAAAATTAGGGAGGCATGTGATAAATTAAGTTGTGAATTGTGATTTCTAATAAGTTAATCATTTATCCATGCAATTTAAATTTAGCTTCTAATCGCATCTAGTGTTTCAGGATGCAAAAAAACAGAGGAAAACATATGAAGATGACCAAAATGAGAAAAACTAAAGACAGAAAATATATTTCATTAATGTAAATACACTTCATAACCTGGTATCTTAATTCATTATTTCTGAAATAAACTATTTCAATGGTACAACTGAAAAGATTCTAGAATCACAAACCACATTGGAAATTTTGTGATTAAAATGAAGTACCTCTTAAGCCAAACTGCCCTTAGTTAGTACTATCACACTGTTGACCTATTAATCCATTTCCTCAGGACTTAACACATTCCAAAATATCTTAGCCATTTTCTTTAATGTGTCATTCAAAGAAAAGTTTTTTCCTTTTCTCAAATTGCAGCCATCCTGGAATCCTTAGGAACATTTTCATATTTAAATATATATCTTCATTTTGTTTTTAAAATGATAGCACTGGTACTAATTGCACTTTAGCAACCCAGTATGTAACTAAAACCACTGCATCATCAACTAAAAAAATAAATTTTAAGTATTTAACTGGTTGGTAAGAAATCCATTATTTTCATTAATGGATCTCATTTTTATTTTGTTTTACTATCAGATTAAAAGCACATTTTTAATTGTTTTTCCTAATGCAGTTCTGTGTGATATGTTCAGAATGAATGGAATAGCTCTTTTAATTATTTTTTCATTTTGTTTTTTAATCCTGCTCCTATTCCCATTATTTACTGTTTTTAAGATTAGTATTGTATCATCTACCATGAACACAAGTGCACATGCACTAAAGGTGCATGCATGTGTATGCCTACAAGTCTTTATATATATACAGACAGGCTTTTGGAAATCTATTATAACTTTAATTCTTTATGCTGTTGGAAGAAATATAGTAGATTTAAATAATAAATAGTTACTAAACTGCTTATAAAGTTTAGCAATTTTTAGTGATTTTACTTCCCCACCTGAAAAGATTGAGCCAATTTACTCAACGAAATTAAGCAAACTCACATTCCAAGTTGCAATATTAAGTTGAACTCCATTTGATACTTAAAAGACTATAAAATATTAAAACCACTTGTTTAAATACTCGGGTCATGTAAATTCCAGAAGACCTAAGTGTAGAGTTTCCAACATAAATAGTCATGACTGTCATTCTTGTAGGTGAAAGTAATGTGTGGGATGACAGAGAGAAATGGCTAGAGCCAGACTCCACTCTTGATTCAAATGTAATGTGGAGTGTTGTCACTAACTTCTGTGGAAAGATTCAAATATAAGATCTTAAAATATAAGGTGCAATGGATATTACCTTAAGTCTTTGTTTTGTCAGGTAGTTGTTTATGTACTCTGAAAGAACCATACAGTCCTTCTCTTCTGTATATCCAAATAGATTGTGCTTCAGTTGTCCCTGAGCCTGATACCCAGGTACAATTTTAAGTCTTGTAGACAGTCATCTAGTACATAGAGGAAAAATGTCTGTAGAAAAAAAAAATCATATCAAATTACTCTCTGTGAGGGCAAAATCTAGTCTCCAGGAAGGCAGTTATAGCTGCACACAAAACATGGAGCAAGGTCAGTTTATACTAATAAAATATTTGATCTGAATTGCTTATAGCAACTTTCACATGACTACACTTGATATTTCCTTCCTCATTGTAACTAAGAACAATGCTTCACATTCCACAAAGGTAAAAAACCCCCTCTTGGTGAAAGTAAAAGTTATTATTCACAGCTAATAGAATACTCAGCATGACTAAAGATTAATTACTGCTATTTTGAGGGCTTCTGACAGACCAATAAATGTGTACTGAGCACATATAAGGAAAACAATGCATTAAAGACAGCAGAATCAACATATTTACAAGTATTGTGACTCCTTCCATGAAATGGACAAATAAGCTCAATTATACCATTGTTTTCTATACAAAAGACTCATAACAATACTTTTCTGGGCTTAACTCTCAAAAATTGCTTATAGATCTTTACTTACAGTATGCAAGGAATAAACAAGCAGGAAATCCAAACTGTAAATTGAACTTACGGTGTTGACCACTTTGTTACTTAAGCAAACAGAAGGTTTTGTTTTTCTACACAGTTTCATCCTGTATCATATTGTACAGTTTTAACATCACAATCTCTCATGCTTAGACTTCCACTTTCTGAAGTGCCAAAAGATTCGAGCTGTGGAACTGTTTAAACTGTAGTATTCATCTTGCAAATTTTGTTGCCAAAAAGGCACCATTTCTTTTAGAGCATGGTCATTTTCCTTCTGGAGAACCCAAGCTAGAAACTGAGCCTACCATTTGCTTGCCACTAGGTATTACCTGAAATTCCTTTCTGAACTTGATAGTAGGCAACTTGACCTCCACATTTGAATAGTTCTACTTTATGAACTCAGCGTACTGCTCATGCAGCTTGATTTATTTTTACCACATCCCAACCTACCAAAACATGTATTGTTTATTTGACAGAAAGAATAAGGCAGTTGCTGCCTGTTCCTGTGCTTCTTCGAAGTTGTAAGCGATGCCAGCTGGAGCAGACTGTTAGTTGGAAGGTTGCCAAAAGGTACTCCATTAGTTTACTAGGGAAAGAGGTTTTGAGTCATGCACAGGCTGGTGCTTTCTGGAGGCTGTATGGCAACCAATGAAACAAGTTCTTAGGAAGCCACAAAGTATTTTAATAAATTATGATAAGATTTTATTATTTTTTTTTAGAAAGAGACTTCTATGACTGACACCGTTCTGGCTAATACTGTGTGCATCTTTAAAATGTCACCCAAAAGACTTTATTGCATACTGTTGACAAAAGTTAGAATAGAAACAATATTTTGATGCTCAAGTACATCTTCTACAAATTGCCAATGGAAATAGCTTGACAGAAGAAAATGATGTCGAGATCTCAACCCATAAAAGTGGTTTAAGAAAAAAGGTTGCTGAAGAGGAGAAATCGTGTCAGCATCATGCTAATATGGAGACAGATACTGTAGAAAATTAGTAGGTTAAGATGTAGATGATAAGAGTTATTCTTGCTGAATGAAAAGGACAATGATCCTTTTCCCTAATTCTGGAGATACAAAATCCATGTTGACTGCACTTTGGTGACACTCATACCTCATTGGAAATCTTATTTCAGACTCTCTGGTAAGTTTGTTTGCTTGGTTTTTTGTTTTTATTTTTGGTTTTGGTTTTATTTGCTTTTTATCAATAGCATCATACTAGACATAGAGAATCAATCCAGATGTATCTACAAATCTCTTCCACAAAAACCTGCTGTTCTGAGGCAATCAATCAATAATTTATTTCTTTATCGCCTTTTGTGTAACTTTTGTGCTGTCACAGAAAGGGCTCATCTCTGATAAATTTGACAGCTCAAGAAGGAAATGTCTCCCTCTAGCCATAACTGTAAAACTGCAGATAGCTTTTCTGCCCCTTTTTTTTTTCTTTTTCTTTTTTTCTTTTTTCTTTTTTTTTGAGGAAAAAAAAAGGTTCAATGAAAGCTGACATCTATATGTCTAGCATTGTCTACAGACAAAATAGAGGGAAATTTGTCTCAGTTTCTGTAAGAGTTAATGAAGGAGGAAATCTGTTTTGCTTCCTCTTAGGAGCAAAGTGTATTAAAAACCAGAAGCTCCCTCTGTGGATTTACACAGCAAAAATCAGATGTGGAACAAATCTGGTGAAAGCACAGATGTACCCGAATATTCTTCCTATGGGCTGATTCTCATTTCTGGACTGCTGGATGGTCCAAATCCGGCAACAGGTTCAGCGATTTCCATTACTAAGAAAAAAATTTTAAAATAATTAAAGTGTGTGGTGCTCGGCATGTAGATCTCCTAGTTTTAGGAAGCACTGACACCAAACAATTTTACCTTACCCATTAGTATGTAATTCATTCCGAAATCTTACATCAGCATAATGCCACCATTTTCATCAAAAACAAAAGCCAATAGCAACAAAAGAAAACTTAAGTTCTCGTTAAGATAATATTAAGGCAGAAAATCCAAGCCCTCAGAAATCAGGAGATACCAGGATTTAGCTTGCACATACCATCTGACTTCAGCTTGATATGCTTAGGTAGAGTCCTTGGTTATGTGACCTTATGCTGCTTCTCCATGCTCTAGAGTATCCTGGAAGATTGGTTTTATACCGAGTTTCGCATCTTCAAGTTCTACATATTTAATAGCAATTCTCACCTTCTAAGACATACTCATAGCAGAGTTGTTCATTAAGCAATTTTTAACGAGTTTTATGGCCACATGAACAATAATTTTTTGTGGAAGCCAACTAAATTGTATGCTGTGATAATTACTTCAAACTAATTGAAGGTAAAATTAGCAAGGGGTCAGACCAATTTAGTTTCACAAGAAAATATATGCTTTGCTTACATCTTAAATGATTTTTAGAAAATTAATCAAGTAAAACTGAATCTTTCTTAAATCAACATATATAATTTTCTGTACTTTTGCTGTGAAACAGGATGTTTTAACATTGCTTTGAAAAATGAAACTTACTAAATGTTTTTTTAAATTATAATTTCTGTTTAAATTACCAATTAACTTCACCCTAGAGAATCAAACAACATGAGTCTTTTCCACTTTACCAGTACATTAAAATGGCACTCAAACACAGCAGGTAAGAGAGAAACATTGATAATGCAAGTATGTTTTTTTAAATCTCTTTTACTATCAGCTGTAACATCAGCCCACTAATGGTCTTTAATATTATGAAATTCACATAAAATTTCTTTAGATTTCCTGTTCCAGTAGTGATACAAGATCTTTGATATAAAGTCCATTGTAGAACTTTTATATGGATGCCTTTGATGTTTCCAGCATGTCATTCAAGTGGTGTTAAAGAGTTGTAGCTGCTTTGTCAGTCAATAGTAGTACAGCCTGATTCCCAAGCTCTGTTCCAGAGTTTTAGTTCACCTCTAAAAGGGTCGATTAGACTATCCTACGATCCAAGCAGCTGAACTGTACCCTAGTCAGGCATATTTCATACATAATGAACAATATGCTGCTCATTTTCCTTGTTTGAGATTGTTTCTGGCAATAACCCTTACTGATAAGAATTTGTACTAATTTGAAATTTTTATCATGTATAAATGATAATGAGTCAACTGTCTGCTGAGTGTCTTTGTCTTCCCCCTATCCCATGAACTCTCTGAAGTGGAGACTCTTTAGTGAATAACTCTGGGAGGTGCTCTTTAAAACCTGTGACCATCACTGAGGTACACCAGAGACTCAGGTTCATAGCAAATTTGTGAAAGTGCCTGTCCTCTGGTGAAGAAGTCACAAGTGGAAGATGGAAGAACCCTCAGCACATCCACCTGTATATCTGCTGTGACCAAGGAGAATTGGGTGGTGGCATTTTGTGTCAGGACAAAAAGCAGGTACTTCCTCATTGCTGCAGATGGGACTGTTTGAGCACACAGATGTTAACAGTTTCACAAAGACGATGTCACAAAGACACAGCCTTTATAAAATCTTTACACATTAGCTTCAGCAAAGTAGCTACAAGAAATGCCCTCAGAGATAGAAAATCTAAGAAAAATAGTACTGGCATCTAATTACAGCAGTAGAGTTTGCTGCTTTTATCTGTAATTGGACTGTATAGTCTTTCATTCTAATTTACTTTACATCTAAACTGTGATAATCAAGACAAGCAGAACAGAATGGCTTGTAACTGGCTATACCACCAACACCAGTTAATGCCTAATTATAATAACTAAATTAAAGAGGGGATGGTAAAGAGGTTGAGTATCAGTTTGAAGCATTTAATTCTGTGGAAAGAAATAGAGATTTTAAATTCTAAGTAAAAAAAAAAAAATCAATATTATGGCTCATTATATTGGTATTGCTAAACAGATTAATGAAATTAAGTATTTTCTTTTTTAAAGAAAAGTTTTATCATGATGTAAAGATAGCTTTTAAAAAAAGACCACATCAGAGAAGGAAATTCACATTCCAGACCAATTTATAAACCAATCTAATCTGGAAAAAAACAGTAGGTGGAATCGACTTTCCCAGGATATCTCCAAGAGTTGCAGAACATGTTAAATGACCGTGGATTTACTGCAGCATTCTGAAAAGATGTACACACAATATAAAAGAGGAAGAAAACCCAGGATCCCAGGAAATGTTTTGGCACCAATCTAACTTTTAATTAAAATATTTTTGACAGCTCCAAATACAAATTAAGTATCTTAGAAAGACAGATTAACCAAAAAGAATAAGGTTTCCTGCCAGCATGCATGCAAGTAAAGAAAAGGAATTTGGGAATGCTCAGCACTATAGATCTGTAGCTAGCATAAATTCTGAACATATTGTTTCAGGAGTTACAAAATAAATTGCTCATCTACATGGTCAACTGACTACATAAGAATTAATATTTTGAGATTTGAAAAAGAAGCTAGGAGTATAGAAAAGTTTCCTGTTAGCACTCTTGCTCAATTGATCCATAACATTCCAGTGGTAGGTGGATGAAGAACTAGCTGGAATTCATGGTGCATATAGCATGATTTAGTCCATTCAATAACTTTGATAGAAAGCAGTGGAAAATATTGAGAAAAATTAAGATATTCACAGTGTTAAACTTGCAAACTCAATTAAAGTAGAAACTGCTTTCACATGACAGTCATAATTATTTTGAGTCTTCATCATCTGCAGACGAATGCAAAGTTGAAGACTGTAAAGTTCTAAAATACGTAAACACTTGACAAGTTCATCAGCTCATCTGTCCCTTCTGTAGCAGAGATCCAGGCAAGGAGGGGATGCAGAGATCACTCTTGTATCAGAAGTAAAATTAGGACAGTGGAAATATTTTTCTAAAGTTCTAGGAATATTCTGCTAGTTCCTAAACACAGTAAGGCTCAGACCTCACTCCTTAAGAAGGCAAGGCTGTCATGGCTCATCTTTGAGGTGCCGCTGACCAAGTAATCTTTGGTCAGTTTCAGCCAAACTTGAAAAAGAGTAGAAATCCCTCTTATTTCAGTTCTGACAGGTTTTATGAAATGCTGGAAGAGGAGAATGACTTCACTTGGTGTCCTTATCATACATGAAATCAATGTAATTCTAGCTGGCAAATCAACGCACAAGTCAGACAACCAACTTTACAGGGACCCCACAGGGCTCATTGCCAGGACAAGGACTACACTCAGTGCTGTGTGTACAGTGCACAACATGAGGTGGCTCCAATAGCTACACTGTGGCACTGAGGTGCTATCTGACTGGAGAAGGATATGCATTTCTGAAATTAAAGGCATTGTAACCACAAATTAACCAATTTCACAGACCAGAAAAAGAAAAGTTCTTAACATTGATGTTTCTGCTGAGTAGGGGACTGAACAAAAGAAAGGTATCTGATTTTCAGTGCTATCCCAGATTACTTAATTTTGCTATAAATAGATGAGCAACAGATGAAGCTTCATAGATTTCTATTAATATAATTACTGACAGGCAAATGAGGCCTTTCCATCTGTTTTTTGCTTGTACGCAAATTACAGAAGTACTGAGAACTCCCAGAATTTCACATATGCATGAAATACAAATGAAAAAAAAGCATACTCTAAAACTATACATCCCAGCTCTGAACCATGGTCTGCGTGTTCAAGATCAAGATTACCTCTGCTACATTTAATTACTATCAACACAGGAAAAAATATTCACATTTGATGTTAACAGTCCCTATTGAAAACTACAAATACTATCAGTGGGTGTTGGTACTGCAGTAGTAAAAGTGAACAGTCACCCAAAGTGGTACATCAGAGAGGTAAAAACTAAAGGGAAAATTTTTTTCCTATGAAGTTAGATGTTCTTTTTCCCTCCTCTTCCCCCCCAGTTTCACCTTTGACTGCACCTGCAGAATTCCTTATCAAGCACAGATGAAAAGAGTGAATGGAATCTCATCCAAATTTACTAATGAAGATAGTTCCCAGGTGAATGGTAATATTACCCATCTTTTACAGGCAGGCAGATACAACAGTTTAAATTAAAGGCTTATTAGATTATGATATAGGCCTGAAAGGAAGTGCAGGTCTTTTCACACAGCTGAAAAAGCAAATGTTAAAGCTCTTCCATAAGTTGGGTAAGCAATTTCTTTTCTCATGTCCAAACAGAACAAAAAACATTCACCACTGAACACTGAAGACTTGAGACATTAACACCAGCACTTTTACATTTTAAAGAGCTCATAAACACACCCCCATTACACCTCTAACTTGAAGATAATTATTTCCTTGAAAGGAACAGAAGCATACTGAAATAGAGGATTCCTTCCAAATGTCCAGAACTTCATTGGAAACTTAAATCACCCAAAGACAAAGGTGTTCCTAGCAGTAGCTGAAACATGAATGACAGATTTCCTGAATCACACCCATTCTCCTGCTATAGAATTCAAACACTAAGTGTCTCAACTTCATAAATCCCCTACTCATTTAAACCCAGAGCCCTAAAGCATTTGTACACCTCTGGGAGCAGAATATAAATAAAAGGGAAGAGCTTTTTTTGCCTTTTAAAACAAAGCAAAAAAATTGATACATTATCAGTTTTGAAGATTCCAGCTCTTAGAATCTACAATGTAGAGAACGTACACACCTCCCAGTGCTGCCACAGCATGAGGAGCTCCAAGCATCTGTGCAAAAAGGGCCCACCCCTGCGAGAAGGTGATCAGATCCTTCTGCTGCATCAAACTGCCTACATTCTTAATCTGGGGGAAACAGTGTGTAAATTGACACTCACTGCTGCTGCACATTGCAAGACCTGTGCTAGCTCCTCAGATCATACTGTGAGCAACACAGACCAGAGCACCCTGAACCACTCTAGCTCCTGACAGAGCCCAAGGCACAGTTACTGTGGGCTGGACTTTGCTAAAATTTGAAGAAACAAGTTTGAATTAAAGATTTTCTACTTGTGTTGTAACCTGAAAAACAATTCCATGCTTGGATTAATCTATAAAACTAAACCAGATATTCCAGCAAGGATCCTGGATACAAGACTATGGGTCTTTTCCAGGAAAAGAAAGGATCTAAGGGACAAGATTACAATGACAGTCCAGATTTTTTGAAGATGCAGTACCAGTGTATTGCACCTCTGTACCTGCTGAAAAAGGTGGCTCTGCTAAAAGGATATTTCATGGCAACTACATGTGAAATAGGCAATATTGGTACTGATATGCAAGTACTCTGTAGAGGACCTCTGGCAACCACAGAACTGTTGCACCATCTACCAGCAAAAAACTGCAGGAAAAACTTTCCAGAAAACCCACAAGTTCATTTACCTTCACCCAGTGGAGGAAATTTTCTGTAGCTTTATAAACAGAAATACATCTGTCTTTGCTATGTCAGACAATGCCACTGTCCCAACAGATTTCTCAAGAGATTTTTCTTATCAGATGTACCTGTAAGACATTTTCCCTAGCAGGTAATTAGTCTGGACCCACTTTATGTTGTGGAGGTAATTCCAATTTTTTTTTCCCCCCCTCAATCAAGGTTCCAGCTTTTGGTTTTTTCCCCTCAATTTAGAAGCTTAAAGAAATTATAATATCCCAGAGATTGTTCTTAAATTCAGTTGTTATGTCCACTGAGATCCTCAGTTCAAATTTAACATCTTAAACAACAATAATGTCAGTATTTTGACATCTCATGAACCATGCAGTGATTTCTGTGAAAATCATGCCAGTGAAACTAATATCATTAATTTCAATCTGTAATGTCCTAATGGTGTACTAGAAGTCACCAGATTAGATCCTGACACATTTAGCTTTACTAGCCAAAATGCATGTCTGCTTTGACAATCACAAAATTCCAGGTTCTTAGAAATTAACTGTCATTATAATCTTCTTTCTTTCATTCAACAGCTACTAACTCACCTTCAACAGGGAAATGCCTTTACTTAAACTGTTGCAATTTCTTCTGTATTCACTAGCAACAAGAAAAAAATGTAATTTTCTGTGATCTCTGTTTTATTCACTATAATTTCTCACACAATCTATTGTTTATCAAAAAATTCAACGGGAAGTTTTGTCTGAAACACATTGTCTATGAACAGATATATGTAATTAATTTCTAGAACACACAGCTCAATCTAGACCTGCTCAGGTTCCCACCAAATATTTAATTGACTTTAAGAGTGCTCAAAAGATCACAAGATTTAACAAACATTCCAATACATTATTATGCTTCTATCTATTAAAACCAGGAATTTTCTCAGTTCTTGGGAAACAAAATAATTCTAGTGATCCAGGAATACTAATGAATAGCTTGCTAGTGCTGATCAAAAGCAAAACAAAATGTATCCTATTAGCTTGAAAGCCTTTTTTTATTAGCGACTGTCTTTCATTATGGAACTGTAAAGCAGATCAAAATGGGATTTTGTCCCAGTTTTCTGCAGGAAAAGCAATTTTGTACATGTGTTAAGTAGAACTAAGGTGTGGCAGCAAATGCTGGCACTACTATATACTCCAGCCCTAAAACACAGGCAAAATAAAACAAGAAAAACACTTGACAGGTGGCAAGAAAACCTTTACATTCCAATGCAATACATACCTAAATAGTCACAGTTAGGTCAATGGGGATGTGTCGTGCCAGATATTTTCTCAAGTAACAACATGTCTTTTGTGTGTGTATTATGTAAAACATTCACAGGTAGTATAGAAGAAGGTAAATCGATATACATAAAGGTCACTCATGTATCTTTAAGCTAGGACATTTCAGTTGAGGTAAAAAATATCAGCCAGCAATGGGGAGGAAAGCCAATATGAAAAAGAATACATCACATTTTATTTTCCCATATCATTATAATGTGTGTACAAAAGTTACACAATTCCCTTTGACACCAGCAATTGCCACAAGCGAAATGACCAGAAAACAACATCCTTTTAATACGTGCACCAGAACAGCACAATCCTTTTGACTGCAAAATTTGCAACAAAAATAATTCTAAAAAGGCAGAATACATGTAATCAATTTCAAAGTGGTAACCAGGTATAGCATAGCCTTAGCTGTCTTTCCAATCTGTTATTAAATACAAGCAGAAAATAACAGTAAAAATTAACCTAAAGCTTAACGGCTTATGTAAGAATGCTTTCATAAAAAATGTTACTGAGGTTATTGAACTGTACAATTAAACCCCTCCCACTAAATACTTCTCAGAGTAATTTCCATCTAACGCTTATTCAGCAAACCAAAATGCCAGTGCATTTCTTCAATTTCCACTTCTTTGAACCTGTTAATGTATTAATAAAAAAATGATTTATTTGTGTTATTAGCCACATATAACCCTCTTGTCTAAAAAGTAGCTTTAAACACAAAATTTCTGAGGTACACATGAACCTACAAAATATCTAAAGGATCATTTTGATTTTCTTCTGCAAGCTATGTTTGATTTACATCAATTAGATCTTTCACATAAGGTATCATATAACAGGAAGGCTAATAACCCAGAAATAACCTCATTAAAAAAGACAGCATATCGGTCTAAGCAGAATGAACTCTAAGCAGAAAAATTAGTGACCTGGAAAGTAGCAGGAAGAGGTAATAGCAATACAGAGAAAAAATACATTCCCATTAGCTAGTCAAAAGTAGAAATCACCAGCAATAAAGTAAAAATACAATAGAAGCATAAGGAGAACATTTTAAAATATTTTTATTTTTTGAAATTCTGTAACATAAAGTGTATTTCCCAAACTAAGGTATTGTCTAAATTACATTATTACTATGAGTTGGTCTGTATTATTTTCAGATGCTTAAAACAGTTCTTGGCAGAATATTATTAGCAAGTCCAATACATTTTTATTAAATTATAAGTGCATGATTCCAGCCTATGGATTCATCTATTTTAAAATTAATGGTTAATAATGGCAATTCAAGTTCGATTTACATAGTTACTCCTTGCCTAACATTAGCTGCCTAGATTCAAAGTCTAGCAAAACCTTTTAAAATTATTCATATTAGTTTATTGAAAATATTTTAAAAAAGCATCCTTTGTTTAGTTTTGAGAAATGGTTTCAATATAAAGACATACTCTTAATTTTTTGTCAAACGCTTTGTTAGCTATGTAACTCCTCTTAGATAATCCAGATCAAATTTGTCAGTGTAAATGGAAACAAAAGTTCTTAAATCACTCCTGGATCACAAAGTTTATCTTGGCTTTATTTGGCAAACTGCCTATAACTTACTTTCCAAAGCAAATTAACTCAAATTGAACTAATGGGTAATGTGCATAGGACAGATTTAAGTAATTTTCTCTGATTTTCAGCTTAATAGGTTCAAAGTCTGATGAGAGGAAGAAAAAACAAAACACCAGAAACCAAAACAAACAAAAAAAGCTCAGTACACATGAAGAAATCTTAATTATAGACAAATTGGAATATTTTACTCTCCATGTCTGTAGACTGTTGTAGACCATCATCATTTTTAGTTCATCACCTTCAGAACCAAAAATGGGGCTAATTCTGCCAAAGGCATTGAGAATGTGAAGGGACAAGCAGGGACACAAGGTACATACCTCCACTCTGGTGATGGCCATCTCCATCAGCAACAACCATTGCCACAAATCCTGCTTAGAAGGACAGCTATCATTCTGTTGAAGTGAATTTGTACTGGTACCACTGAGGATTTTATTAGGGCTATACAATAAAACTTATCAGAAGGAAAGGTTTTAAAAAATAATTGTATAATCTTATACAAGGCAGTATTGCTAAAGGTAAAGCATCCTCACCCTTTGAATACTGACATTTCTAAATAATAATCATCATTGTCATAGTCCAGCCAGGTATGGGCACTTTACCAAACATTTAACTTCTCTGAGACAAAAAGCTGAGTGTAACATGGCAAATTTCTTGCTGCTAAAATAAAAGTAAACTTCCAGCCACTGGTTTTGGAAGCATGTCTGAGAAATCTTCTGGCAGATTTTCGCAGGCATCATCAACAGTTAATGGGAGTTGGGCACTTAATTCCCCTTTATGACTTTCAAAAAAGATGTGGCCAGCTACTTTTAATTTATTAGGGAGCAGATTTGCAAAGGCTCTTTTATTACAGAGGCAGTAAGGGGAGCTATTTTTCCATAAAATATATGTAAATATGATTTATGAAAGACACAAATATTACTGAAGTGCAAGATAAATTGTTTCAAAACTTTATGTTCATAAAAACTAGGTAAAAGTACATATTGCTTCAATATTTTTTCTTCTTTCACATGTTGGTGTCTCTCCTGGGTAACTAGAAGGTGTATTCTCTGTATTCTACTCACCTTATACTAATAAGTACAGTATCTTTACTGAAGGCTAGGAAATTCCTAAAGGAAACAAAGCTGGAACACATGCTACTGCACAGTGACTGATCAGGCTGCTGCTTAAACAGAAGTACTACTACTGGAATTAATATTGGCAAACCTTAAGGAAGAATTTACTTAAGAAACCACAGAGATAGTCATCGAAGGATCATATTTAACTGTTTTCTGAAAGACTTAGGCTTTTGTTAAATAGGATACTTCCTAGGAATAACATTGCGGAAACGAATGTAATTTGGAATCTGTTCAGTGTAAAACAATTTATTTGAAATCAACCTTTTCCAGTCTTTTTGTTTGTTTTTGTTTGTTGTTTGGGGTTGGGTTTTGTTTGTTTGTTTTGGTTGGTTAGTTTGTTTGTTTGTTTTGTTTGTTGTTTGGTTGTTGTTGTTTTTTTGTTCTCTAGACTGACATGAAAGGAAATAGATGAAATTTTACTATTACCACCAAATAGTCTACTGGAGAAGTTTAAAAGAGACAAAAATGCCTCTCTGTCCCTGAAAAAATGTATCAAAATGCCAATGTGCATCAAATTTTAACAAGGGGTATGACTGAGCATCAAAATTCAGATGTTCCAAGGGATTTCAGATAAGCTTTGGAATACCTATTTTAATAGCTTGGTCAAAGCTTATAATAAAAATCCCTTGAACTCATCGCAGCTCAACCAACTCAAACATTTACATTTTTTATGGGGATTAGGAGGAAAGCAGTTACAAAACTCCTCCATCAACAAGTTAGCTTAAATCTACTGGGCTTTATTCTTGGAATCTTATAGCAGAGGTCCCAAGAAACTACCAAGGCTTCTCACATGAGTAAGAACCCGACATACAAACACTAGCAGAGAGCATTTTATCTCGAAATTGGTCTGTGAAACATCCAGATACTTGTGAAGTCCTGACAGCAACTCGATAGGTTTCATGCTGCAACTTAGTAACCTACTATTTCAGAGTTTGAGTAATGCTAAAAAGTCATGTATCCAAAAACTGAAAGTCTTTTAATAGTTGTGCTTGCCACAGTAACTGCTACATGTTTACATGAGAAGGAGCTCAGTATCTCTTTCACTATGTGCTGCAGCAGCTCCGTTAATCTCCCGTCTCAGTCTTACATAAAACTGTAGAACCTGGAGCCCTAATACAAAGCAAAGCAGTTCCTTTAAAATCTTCAAAGAGCAGAAGTTACATTACAAAAAAGAAAAAAGCAAAAAGAAAAGCTTTGCTGACTGACAAGAGTAGATGATGGAACACTTTATAACTATGACCTCTTATGTCTAAAGAAGATTTAATAATATTTTTCTCACAGTTGGTCAATGAAATACATTTGGAATACAGAGGAGGGGAAGAAGGAGGGGTGAAATGGCAACTGGGTAGTATGTCAGACATGACAGTCAAATGTTACCAGAACTCAATCCTGGAGAAATATGGACTTCAAATTAAAGGTTGCTTAAAACAAAAGCCCATTTATCTGAATTCTGATGGCATTTAATCAATTTACATGAAGGATTTCAAAATTAGTCAGACTGTAATGAACTATGAAATACTGATTAATGAATTTTTGCAATGTTTGATTAGAAACCTAACATGTATGCTAGTACATTTTGCCATCACAGCATTTATAAACTAGTATTTGTTTCTTGAAACTACCAGAGTGGAAATAGCCTCTGGATTACGGGGCTGAGCATGTTTACCATTTACGAAGCGTTGTATGTCAAAAGTTAGTTATGAGAATGTTTAACTTACCAAAATCTCTTGTTAAATTGAATAAATAACAACAAAAAAAACCTTTCTTATTTGCCTATTCTACTCTCATTTCTTTTACTAGCATCTTTACTCTAACCTCTTAGATCTTCCTGGGAATGCATGAAGCAATTTGAGTAAGATCTATCATATAGAAGCCATTTTTTCATCTCCTGCCCAGACTAAGAAACCAGTCAAGTTACATCTAACACCCAATGTATAGTATGTTTACAGGTATAGAGAAATGCAGGTCATCAACCAGAAATTTCATTGCCTAAAAAGCAACTAAGAAAAAAGGGC
The DNA here is from genome assembly GCF_020740795.1 of Apus apus. Lineage (NCBI taxonomy): Eukaryota > Metazoa > Chordata > Aves > Apodiformes > Apodidae > Apus > Apus apus. The sequence goes on along the minus strand of NC_067292.1, from coordinate 11,092,721 downwards.
CAGTGGTATGCACCATAATTAGTGAGAATTTTACTCCTGATATCATACAGAGCCAAAGACAAACAAGAAATAACAAAATAAATGCAGATCAAGATGATATTTTGGCCAAAATGGAGTTTCAGACAATTATCATTAAAATACCCAGGTTTCATATCTGCAGTCCTCAGGAAACACAGACTTAGGAAACACATACAGTAAGATACCTATAAATACACACAGGAAGAAATTAACTTTATGCAAAAAAAAAGCCTCTTGTATGAAAAAGTTACTTTCACATATTTGTCTTTTTTACTGTGATTAGCTCTTCACTGATACCAATTAATCATGTATACTGACATTACTTTTTACCTTACACAGCAAGTCATCATTAAGGAGGAGACCCAGATACTCCTTATCTTACTGTAATTTTTTGGCTAATTAGCTGAAATGGTCAGCTGTGGGACACCTAAGTGCTAAGAAGGGAGACTTTGAGTAAGTTCTGAATATTGGCTCAGTCACTATTTTTTAAATCATAAATACTTTTGAAGAAACATTATTCACTCATTCACCAGTTGCTATTTTTCAAATTATATTATTATATCAACTTAAAGTTTACTCTCAATATAGATTTCTTCTACTTGAATCACAGGTATCAGCCATCAGGGAAATTAGATTGAGCTTTTTTTAAAAAAAAAAAATACTTCCTTAGAATAGTCATAATCTTGTTAATTTGAGTCTCAATCTGAGAAAGTTAAAACCAAAATAAGCCTTCCTTTTCTAACAATAGCAGTCTAAATAAAAATTATAATTGGTAACAAAGTTAGCAAACCTTGAAATAGATCACCTATTTTATGAGGTCATCAACAAGTGTAACATTACAGACTGTCAGTGAATTATTTTCATAAAGTATTAGTGTAATGATCTTGATTTGTAATTGGTTAGCTGTATCTTCTTTTTATTGCATGCAAAATGAAGAGATCCCTTCACCCACAGTGAAAAATGGAAAATCATTCAGTTTGGGGTTTGTGGTTGCTAGTAGCAACAAATACTGGAATATTGCCATCTGGCCTCTTGTTTTAAATGAGATTTGAATAATCCATTTAACAATGGATAGAGTGCATACTTAAAGAAATAATCGTTTGTCATATCTTACGAAAACTTTAGTATAAAAAAATCCATTGTATGACTTAATGCAGAGCACACAAGAAACTAAAGAGATGAGGCAATTTTTATTTTCCTTACTATCGCCTTAAGCATACAAGGGTTTAGGGGATCACATTTAATAATCAGGAAGAACACCAAGGGTGATTGGTTTGTTATAGGCATTCAAATCCAGCAAGCACCTATAGACTCTTAATTCTGGATTTGCATAAAAACCTGTTATCACAGGAGAAATAAATAGGAATCAGATGCTTGACAATGGCAAATTAGGAAACCACAAACCACACCCACTGTGGAATAAACAAGATATGAGATAAATCTTAATCACACTCTTTACCAGTGTTGATTTTGACTGGAACTCAACATAACTGTTTTGAACTAACCTGCGTGCATGAAGTTCAACCCTCTCATGGGAAATGACACTCTTGTAAACCCTCACCCTTGAATTCTGCATTTCATGTAATGACTGCAATTCATACCTCATAGCACTTCGATAGCAGCTTTGAGATCAGCTCTGTTTACAACACCTCTTTAAGAAAGTAGATGTTTCAAGCCAGGCTTGTCTCTAGACTGCCTCCTACCTCTCCCAAGTTACACAGACACCCAGGTGTGATATGCAGTACGAGATTTGGTCAGTTTTCCATAGTCTGTGCCTTGTAAGTAAAATAGATTTACCTTATTCGACAGGTGCCAAGAATATAATCATTCTTACTTTATATGATTCATTCTTATTGGTGATCTGCCAGCTGGCATGGTGAGACCAACAAGAACTGCCCATCAAGTGACCTGATCTGAGACAGACTGGATATTCCCGGCAGGACTGCACGTGCAGGCAGGGCGCCAGTGACTGGCAGGTGTCATTTATAATTTCCATTACTTGTGGGCTTAGCATGACTTTTCCCCACAAATGGTGAGTACATTTTCATAATGAGCTCTGCCAGCACTATAACAAATGTCTTGATATAACCTGAGCTACCGAATGGTGATACATATTTTTAAATCAAATGAAAATAGAGAGGTGTCAGGTGGTTAGAAGATGATGCAAGCTCTATCCCTCAGCTTTTTAGCTCATTCAAGTGGGTCCTCAGGTTGCAGCTTCACAGGGAGTGAATCACAAGGGGAAGCTGGTAGGCAAGGATTGTTTAAGCCCTTACTTCAATACTTATTGCTGTTTGCAGTAGTTTCTTGTGACCATTTATCTTGGGCATTTATAAAACACTAATCAACATTGAAATGCCTAAGCAAAAAGACAGAAAGTCACTGGCTCCTTTATTGGGTGGCTTTTCTGTGCAATATTCTATTTTAATATATGCTTTCCCCAAGAACTAAACAGATTTTTGAAACCTCAGAATATGGAACGGAACAGACTGTTAATTAATTCCCCCAAAACACTTACATATCATAAGAGTAAAAGGAAAGCTAATAATGGTCTTCTGGTGACCAAAAGGAAATTTTCAACCAGGAAACAAACAGGAGAAACTACTACACCGAGGAACTTGAGAAAAAAGTCCTCCATAAACTTCTAGGGAAAACAGCCACTAATTCTCAAGCTCAACACATCAAAGATATTACTGATTTAAATAAACATTTCTAGATTAAGGAGGTGTTGTGTCATGATAATTTTCAGAAAAGTCCATTAGAGAAATAATAGAGTTTAGTTTAAAAAAAATAATTAGCAAACCAACAAAAAAGCATATTATTTCCAGGATATAATCTCCAGCTTATATCTGTCTTTTTCTCCTCACCAGATACGACCAATATCAATAAGAATAAAATCAAGTAAGACTGAGCTTTCTCTACACCACCCTAGTATTTCTGCTTGTTGCCACTCAGGTGGAGGTCTAGCAATGAACACTGCTCTCATTGGATTTACTAGGCTGAGCAGTGAAGATGTCTGCTCTGAAATAGGAATGCTGCAAGTTTCCAGGGTTAGTCATGTGTTAGACAGTGAGCCTAGAGAGCCTTGTTAGGAAGTTTACATGCACCACTTACATGGGAGCACCCTCAAGCCTTCTCTTTAAAATCACCATTTTGGGCCTTTCATTTAACAGAAGTATTGAAATAGCATGGACAAAACACTATCCACTTGTTAATATGTTTTTCTTTCCTGTAACTAAAGTTTACATCTCTTGGTTGCTAACATTTAAGAAGGTACCCAAAAAGATTTTATATAAAGGTACAGCCATGTAAAGCCCTTTTATAGACAAAGCACACTGAAGATTTTTTATTTTTATTTTAGGAAGACAAGAGGCATAAAATTATATCAGAGTGTAAAGTTGTCTTTACTTTCTGACAATCATCAAGTTAGCAAGCCAGATTTTGCTTTCACCTGCAGCTAGTGTAATCTATTTCTACCCCACTTAATAAAAACACAATTGGAATTGTGACTTAGAAAGTGCTGGGAAAATACAAAAATACAAAGCAGATGTGAAGGCAGAGTTATATGTATATGGACACAGCAGTAAAAACTTGTTCAGTCCTTGTGAACTACAAGGTTGTCATGATGGTTTAAGCCATGCATAATCCTGAAATAATTTTTTGTTCCCTAAATTAATACACATACAGTTCACCAAAACCAAGTTCTTACAAAACATTCTGAAATTCTTCTCTAAAGTTAACAGACCTGATAGCTTTCATCTGACAGAACTTAACTGAAATCTTCAGAGAATTAATGGAATATAAGACAAAATATTATCACAGTGCATGAGAAGGTATTTACTAGTAAATTGTAAAAACATACCATGAGTCAACCACAAAAAAATCAGCTTCTTAATATTACTTGCAACATACCTCCTCAAAGATGAGGACCTGTGAGCTAACCCTGCATAGCCGACCAACACCCAGTGACAATTCCTTGCATAGTACAAAGTATTAAGAAGAGAATCCACAAAAGCCAGCCTGCTTATTGCAGAGGTGATCAACACAGTAAATACAAAATGTTACAGACACGCAGCAGAGATACTGAAATGTTATCCAGTTAGGTATGCTCTGAAACTGTCCTCTAGCTTGGTCTTATCACAAATAAATAAGTTTATGAAACTTTCAAATCATCAGAGCTGGTCCACATACCATCATGGAGGTCCTGGCTGTGCATATTTCATGAAGCAAAAATGTAATTCTTTTTTATTAATCAGGAGCAAATACAGACTACATTTTTAGAGTGTATAGTGTGTGTGACACCCATGTCACTATGTTAACTTGAATGACAAACTTTACTAAAAATCTGATATTCAATTTAGTAATTTACTCAGCATGTATTCTGATAGATTTTCAAGTGTCCTAGGGACATTGTCACAGAGCAAGGGACAAAAATGGCAAGCACTGAGTGGCTCAGATTTTTTAAAAGAAATCTGGAAAACATCCCATGTAATGCATCTGCTCATCTAACATAAATTTCTGAGGCTAAGGTTTCCTAAGTAGGAGGGAAATATGATTATGTACTTGGCGTCGATATGAACTACACCACATTCATTTTTTTCTGTGAAAAAAGCAGAGGGAGGTGTGACCCTTCTGATTCTCCCACATAATTCTACTAAAGTACAAAATACATGGCTTGTTCTAATAGGACAAGATACGTGAAACTCCATGTGAGCTGTTGCTGATCCAGAGAGCATGCTGCTTGTGTCTGAAAAGTGGGACATAAGTACACAGAATAAAGATTCACGGGAAACAGGCCTGAATAAACTGCACAAGTGGGAACGCAGATAGTCTGAATACCATTAGGGATCAGAGACAGCTAGCAGAATAGGGAAAGTGGGGAGTTTCAGAAAACAGGTGAGAAAAGTACACGAATTTTCATCTTTGGACTAATCACTGATGATTCTATGAAAGTCTGAGGTCTTTCCAGATGTTTTCATTGTGTTTTTTTTGCAACAGTCCTGTGGGCTCATCCTGACACACTTTGGTAGCGTGTTTCAACTCTGCAGGAAACAGTGATGGATCTACACAGGCTTCTGGCAAGTACACTCAATAACTTCTTTCTAGACTACAAGGAGCTAGAAGAAAAACAAGGACCAGACTTTCAGGAAGCATTTTTACTCCGTTCAGTGTAGATGGACAACATTTTGGGGCATGAAGACCATTTGCTCAGGTTCTCCTTTGTTAATCACAACATTCTCCTGCATTATATACTGAAAAAAAAATAAATAAATTTAAAAAAAAAAATCTCCATTAACAACATACCATGTCCTCTTTTTCAGACACAAAGTGGACCAAGACACACAAAGTGGCCCATCCTGTAGTGTGATAGTTTGCAACACTGAGAACAATTTAATGGATTTCTTAATAGTTTATTATTTAAGGACTGCAAACAGTATGTTTACCATGTTCTGTGGATGTGCAGCAAAGTAGAATGCTATGTGACCATGTTGTTCTGACAGCTGTTCTATGATCAGATTGAACCCTCTGAAGCAGTAAGAGAGGAAGCACCTGCCCTAGAAGTGATTGAGCATCCAGCCCTGCAGGCCCCAGGAGCAGCGGGCAGAGCGGGACAGTGAGGACAGCAAGGGCACAGTTTGCAGCAAAAACCAGATTGAGTTTCCAGAGAAAAGAAGGGGTCTGTCAGCAGCATGGAGCAGATCCAAGCCTTGGACCTGATACAGAAAGACATTTTCTAGGAACCAGAGAGAACTGTGTGAAGTTTGTCTTAATCCAGAAGCCACTAAGCCAATGTACCAAGAAGCAAAATAGAACAGGACCATCTCTTTCCCAGTCTCTGGCAGGCAGAAGTAATTTATTTTAATCCCATTTTGTGGGTTTTTTCCCCTCATTCAGCAATTCTGTTGCACCTTTTTACAGAGTTATTTTATTCTACATTATTATGAACGTGTTTTGATTAATATAGCTTTAAAAATGGGAAGCATTTGCTAGCTGATTTTAAAGAAAAGAGGAGAGGCAGATGCATCTCCTGCAGTCCTATACTGCAGTTCATACTGGTTCCACTGATAAAAGTAGGTAATGAAATACAGCAGCTGGATCGATGTTTCAGGCATACTAGTAACATAGGGAATGTATGGAACGTGTAGCAATACACTTCAGATTGCCATTATGCATCTACAGAATAATGGGTCCAACAGCTACCATGAAGCAGCAGTACTTTAAGACTGTCATGAACCAGAGTCCACATAACAGATTTTGAAATTTCCATACCCAAAAATATTGCCTCAGAGGTGACTCAGGTAAGTTTGGCACCTTAGAAGAGATATTCAGAAGCACAGAGACAGAACAAAGCATGCCAGACAATACCCTGCCCACACCAGCATCACTGGTCTAGTTGTCTTCTGTTTAGGTATTTTTCATAGAAAACCATCATGTATTTGAGAACCACTGAGAAATTGCTAACAAAATAGCCACTGTTCTTCCAATTCCTTTATTTGTTAAATGAGGCAGTCTGTAAACATGTTGCAGGATGATGAAAGTGATCTACTGTACTGCATGAACATATTTTTTTAGAGCATTAGAATAACCAGAAGTCTCTGACAAATTAATACTTTCCTCTTACGATAATCACTATCAAAAATGATGGATGATGATGATTTCTAAGAAACTGTAAACATTAGGGCTTAATTTTTAGAAGTAGCAGAAATCTAGGGCACATGAAAGATGGCTGAATTTGAGTATTAAGGGTCAGCTAATCTATCAATAAATGGTGGAATTAAGAGAAACTTTAATGTTCCACATATGCATACATGTGTGCTTCTGGAGAGTGCAACAAAAATCCCTGATCAATACACTAATAGAAGCCACAATGAGGAAATGAGAAATATACTGCAGATAGAATTAGTACCTATTTGTATCCTAAATGCAATATGCAGAATACTTTTATAAGAAAAGTATTATGACACAGTAATTTGGCCATGAGAGGGTAATTGACTTAAGATATTCTGATAAAGATCGATTGCTAAGCTTTGGAGTTATGACACCAACAAAGTTACAATGACATTAGCACAAAGAGAGAGACACAAATCCATTATAAAGATACAATCAAATATTCAAAAAAGCCTGGCATTCTCATTACTTATTCATGCTAATACAAGTATATTAAGAAATCTAAACAGTGTTAGCGTTCAATCACTCACAAACCAAATGAGGTTTTGCATTTATCAGCCACCAGTCATCAAGAACGTAACATTAGCTGTACAAAGGTGGTAATGTGACATAACTGGAGATATTTGTATCAGCCTACACAGACTGAGAGATACAGTAGGATTTATTAAACTGAGTAATGCCTTCACATTCAGCACAGCAATAAAAGAAATAGCTGCACAGAAGTCATTTCCCCAGACAATAAGACTCACCTTCATAATCACTTAAAGAAGTTGTATATGCTTTCAAGGGTCTAAAGCAATCATATCCACCTTAACAAACAACTTGCAGTTTAAGTTTGCAACTACGGAGTTGGGTGCTAAAATTTTTAAAACATAATCCAAAAACTACACAATTTGTCAGGGTGTCTCACTGGGGTTTTAGCACTTCTCCCTCTAATGCTGGTTGAAGAACCACCCTGGCTGGGGAGGTGAGATGAGCCCTGGCCATGGGGCCCTGCCACTCCCCTGGGAGCCCTCCCACTCCCTGGCACCTGCAACTTTGTCCCAAAGTTATTTATTCACATTGTAGGAAATGGCTATGCTTGTCTCCCCAGTAGTGAAGTTAAAAAATTTGGGGTTGGGTGAGGGGCAAACATAAAACTTCAATCTTCAAAACAACAACAAACAAGTAATTCAAGAACTCAAACAAAACACTAAAGGTTGCTACAATTGTATGTTGCACAACGTACCTCCTGTGCAAGGACACAGTGCATCTGCAGAAGACGTTTACACTTGCTGTACAGCAGCACTTGAGCAAGGTATTGCTTTGGTTTGATCCTGATGACATGCCACTTATAAACTGTGACTGATAAACCTAATGCCTCTGAAATCAGATAAAACTTTGATAAATGACTTCTTAGCAAGCAGGCTGCAATAGCTACTTCTGTCCACATTTAGCCACCCTGCTGCAATCAGCACCATTTTGTTTAATCAACAGTTCAGACAACACTATATTTGAAAGAGATGTGAAGATACCTTAAGACAGAAAACTACAAAAACTAAACTCTTTCTGTAAGTTTTTATAGCATGAGTACTTGCTAGGAAAAGTCACACCATTTCTTTTCTTTCAAGGGCTTTTCTCATATTTTGTCATTATAAGACTCAGGAAAGTCCCTGTAGCAGAATTAAGCACACAAGGTAACACAATCATCTTCTTCACAGATAAGTTAAAGGATCTGATGCTTTAACAAAAAGAATATGTTATGCAAGTGTGGTTTAAATACCAAAGGGTAAAAGGAGCTCTAGAGCTAAAGCTGGGGGGGGGAAGAATTTTACAGTTAACACAAAAAAAAAAAAAAAAAAAAAAAAAGATTGTGCCAAGGCTGCTAATGCCACAACCACTTCTTTTCCACAGTCGGGGAAATTCACCATCAAAATACAAAATGGATTTCTGGTGATGTCAAAGAGCATGAGGTACAGAAGATAAATAGAGACTGATTTGTTTATATCCAGAGCACATCACCCTGCTGGGCAGAATAAGCCAACATTTCATAGATGCTGAACGCTTCCTATTTACACCTTTACTCTGTATTTTGTGAACAGGTCATATGTGGCTGTGTGTAAAAGTATAATATTGTCCATTTAGTCCTACCCACTGGGACCAAGTTTCCCAATTAGCAAGTGATTTTTGAAACAGAATAGTAGCATTGTGTTTGTTGCTTTCTCAAGCTGAGGTAAATTGTTTCACTCTAAGTGGAAATATTATTAGTATGTTAGGTTTCTAATTTAACTCTGATCCTGAACATGGGAGCAGAGTAGCATCACAAGGCTTCCAGAGTAGACAAAGCCAGATGAAAAATCAGCAATTAGGAAGGGAGTGAGTCAGCAATTACCTTTCAAAAATCCTGTTCTCAGTTATTGCAGGAGAACAGACTGTGTCTCTTCAACTATAAAGCAGATATATGTTGAACCAGTTTTTGGAAGGGAATAGCTTATCCACTCCCCAGTGAAGGAGGAGTCTGCTAAGTGATAGCAATATCCAACAACAAGTGATTAAATACTCTAGTGCAGGTAGTAGTGGTTTTCTTACAACCAGAAGACAACATAAGGAATACCATTCCTTAAAGAAGCTGAAGGATAGGATCAAGGATTTTAATGAATAGTGACAAAATCCTGTTTCCGAGCTCTTCACCTCTTCTATGAGAAGAGGGCAGAAGAGCCAAACAGTGGACTGACAGTAAACTGTGAAGCAACTGGATCATGCATCAAATAGTCCCAATTAAAAGTAAAACCCATCTGATAATTATAGTTCCTGGATAAGTTAATAAAGCTAAGATCTACACCCCTCTTACCTTGCCCTTCTTTTCACCTATGGTAAACAATAACCAAGTATAGAATAAGGCAAAATCACTGTGTGCAACCATATTTCATCCTCAAGCACAATCTCTCCTTTGCCTTCAGAAAGTAAAAAGGAAGCAGAATTATCAAGATATGGAAGATCTGGGTCAATCTAGATGAGCAACTTTCACCTAGGCACTAGGAATGACAAATTGAAAACTTCTCCAAAATGCAGGTATACAATTAAATTCTGCTATCGAATAAAATAATTGGGACCAACAACATTTGCAGCATTACTCCAATCACTGTGTTCCTGCTTGGTGACTATTAATCTTTCTCTGCCCAGTTTCCACTTCATCTTGAAATGAGAACAAAAAGATAGAGATAAACCTAGCTAGTACAGTACACCATATAATACAGTGTTTTCTAATTTAACCCTCCACTGATTGTTCTATACTTTCCAGTATTTCCAGCATACAGCCAATATAAATGTTTAAGATACTACATGTCTAAACAGCTGGCTGAAGGTGGATGGGGATGGAGCATACTGAAGTCCTATGCATCCATCTGCTTTCTACTAGAGCTTCATAAACTTATCTGGTTTGGATTCATAAGAGATGTGTTGATATTGATATCCATAACATGGCACAGCTTTGCTTTGAATTTTTAAAAACTCTATAAATCATGGGAAAATCATGATCTCCACCCAATCTTTCTTACAACCGTATCTACTTTCTTCTGTAATGTGTGCATTTCCCTTTCACATTTCCCTTTCTCCTATTCATCTCTTCCATGATTCTTATCTGACTCCTTTCTTTCTTAAATCTGCTTATAAAAGGACACTTCTTCAAATAGTTGCTCTGATTATCTCCTTAGTAGTTCTCATTTCAACACAAAATAAACTTATATTTGGAATGCTGAATTCCAAATAAATATTCCTCACCAGACTGTGTAGGCTTAATGCAACACAGACCAGGAGAACAAAGACACTAAAATTCATGTGTCAAAAAATAGGCAAAGAAAATGTTATTACAATGGAATTGGATATTTCTGAGTATTTTCTTTGTTTTCATGCTGCCTGTATCAGACAAAGTACAGAAATTTTGGGCAAACAACCCAGATTTAATATAGATGAACTGAATATGAAATCACATTGTCTGATTGCAAAAGATCTATTCTGTACAAAACTGGCTTTTCTTGGACAGGACAGCTAAGATAAAACTGGCATAAATTTAACCTGATACATTCTTTCAACTGTTCATTTTATTTGATAGTAAAAACAGATAGTTAACCCCTAGTTAAAAGACTCAGGACACCATCTTAGATGAATGTCATATATGGTCCATCTAGAGTCACTAAAAAGATGTCCAACATGGTGCTAGTGACACACAAGCTACTTGGAAGAAAATGCAAAAAACAGAGATTTTAAGTGGTCTCACAGGATAGTTTTGTATTTCCATATGTACATGGAAACACAGTACCAAAGTAATCAGTAGTATATCTCAACAACTGGTAAAGGATGAAAAGATGTGATCAAAGAAAGCTTTCATTCAGCTCTCCAAGATGCATTTTGACTATTCATTGCTGCAAAGAAAACTGGTAGCTATACAATGTCATATGTTAACAGGAGTGGCACAGAAGAGCACACATGTTCAGAAACACATTAATATTTCTAATATTGTTAATTAAATCCCGAGACAGACTAGTGAAGGTTAAGACATAGAACATAAGCTATCCAAGTTCAAAAGGATAAACACTAAAAAAGCTGGAATTTGGGGAAGCAGATTTTCTGCCTAAAGGAATCAGCTTTTGATTAAGCAATTGACATTTGTAGTAAATAACATTAAAATAAAGAACTTTAATTTCATCAATATTATAAAATTAAAACACCAAAACCACTAACTGCCATGGACAAATGTTTTCCATTATATTTAAAGAGAATAAGGGATGAGTTCTGTGGGAACTTGACATTTATCATTCAACTGAGAAGAGATCTTGTGAATCTCAAATATCACAGCCAAGAGCAAGTTAAGTGATCTTTTTTCTCTCACAGACGGAATAATACTACATCTTCCTACAGCCCATCGTGTATTCTGTTTCAGTTGTGTAATGACATGCAGAGGTTTCAGGAGAAATGTGGAAAGCAGAAAACCTGCTGTCCTCCTGAAATCTTCATAGCAGACACACAGTAAACCTGCATAGTAGACCATCACTTACTCCCAGCTGACTCACATTTCTTATGGCAAAACTAAAAGAGGTATTTCCAGCTTCTGCACACAGACACACAAACATGTTCCTGATCTCATGCAGTGCTGCCCATCTCAAGTTTAGATTTCAGTATTTTCATAACACATACCTTAAGTGCACTCATGTTTCATGAATAATTTCCAATTGAAACTAAACTTTAGTTGTAAAAATAAGTCACATATATTTACTTATTAACATGATTAAGTTAAATATTTCAGTAGAGGTCTGATAACTCTTAGTGTACAAAATTCTTCAGCCTCTAGAAAATCCACCTGGCTGCACACATCTGGTACTCTTGAATATGATTTAATTTAGAGTTTGACCCAAAAAGTATCGTACATCTGTGATTTAAACTTCTGAGAGTGCTGCAACATCTACCTACCAGCAAGCGCTGTACTTATACAAGAGGCAAACAAAATACATATCTTTTTCTGCTACAAACAATGAAATGAGATAGATATCATTTAAATTTTCCTTCACACTTTGCTGTAAAGGCACAACATTAATCCAAATAACCCATGTTACAGCAAGGTTTCTAGCTCAACAATCATTTTTTTTCCTTGACATTTCTCATTCATCCTATTATCAAAACACTAAAGTCACACACACTGATCACAGAACCTTGTACCAAAATCAGAGATGCTTTTATTTAAAAGATCCACTTTGAGGATTCTCTCCTTTAAGTTTAACAGAAACTTATTTTCCCCCCCTTGATTTAGGAAGACATAAAAACTTCAGCATACCAAATATATGCAAAAAATTCTGACCTAAAAGCTAGTAAACAGAAAACAAAACAGTTGCTAAAAGATTACTGGTGTTTGCTCCCTGAGCTTATTTGCTTTTCATGTCTGAACATACCCAGGAGGGTCACTGGGAAGAAGCAGCCTTGTGAAAACTGAAAAGCATGCCACAGGACTAGTAGAAAATTCAAGTACTGGGGTCAATCGAGCTGTTTAAGCAAAGGTCACTTTAAGAACTCCTGTACTGAGAAAGTGATAGAAGAAAGTGTGTGTTATGTGGTTCTACATGAGTGTTAGAACTATCTTTAAAAACAAAAATGAATTGAAACTAAAGGCAAAGGTAACTAAAAAAGATGAGAAGTTTTTAAGAGCTTAAGGAAAATAATATCCTCTTTCACTTTGCCTTGAATTATTGTCTATTGTGCAAGCTAATTTTCTCAAATTTATGAAAAAACAACATTGTTGTAATGGACAAATCCACTGCAACTACCAGACTATTTTTTGTGTATAGAACATTTTCAAGAGAACTGTTCCTGACAAGAACGAACCTACTAAACAAACATAAGCCTATTAGACAATCAAAAGATTTTAAAAGGACTAGATGGGATGATTTAAAGGAAGAGATTACAAAATGAACCCTACAAAGACCTCAGAAAAGTTCTATTCTAGGGCAAAAAAGTATAAAAACATTCAAAAGCCAACATGGCACCTTTGTTGATCAGCTGAATATATCCAAAATATTTACATCTTGTAAAACATAGACTTGCTTCCAGTTTTTCTATTATTTTGTTTTTCATTCAAGCCATTAGAAAGGATTTTTGATAAAAATATGTTAACATTTGCCAAATACATAAAGAACACTGGATACCTCAATAATATATCAACTAGCATGAATTCTGCAACTCACTAACCAGCTAAATTGGCACAATTAGTCAGTATGCTGTTTAAGCTAATCTGCAAAAAAGTGACTTATTTAACTGTAAAAAACAGATTAGAATCAAAACAAAGCCCTTTTAATTATAGAAAATACAAGGTATAAACTTTATGAGGTTTGTTTAAAAAAAAAAGTGTAATAACTATGTGATCTATGTTTTACCTGAACACGCATTCTCATTATAAGCAAAGTAAATATCTCTGAATACAGACATATTCCATGCCATTCTCTTTATTACTTAATTTCCCAGGTATCTCAGCATGATCTGAATAAATTATGCTGACAATACAACAATATAAATGATAAATCAACCACACAATTTTAGTGATATATAGCACAAAATGTAAATAATAACCAGCACTGCTAATTGGCTCGCTACCTGGCAACAAATCAGTAAGTAAGCTATTTCACTGGTAATGCTTCAGCTGTGTACCACCCTAATCATTAAGCATTTCTAGCTATTCTAAGCTGTTTCTACCATTTTGTGTAAGGAAACTGTACTGTATCATAAAAATAATGCTTGAAAGACACTCTTGTAAAAAAATATAAATAATTGCTCATTGACTGCATCTGGATATTATGAAGTCCTGCTACATTGTGTGGCAGAAGCATTAGGTAATTCATTGCTTGAAATACCAAATCAGAATGTGTTATACTTGAAAAGATAAAATCGAATATTGAGAAACTGAAGTTATATACCAGCCCGGGGAATTACCAATGTCTAAAAGAGTGTGTAGTCTCTGCTTCAGGACTTTATTTATCATCCAAACACAAAAGATGAACATAAAACTCTAAATCCTCTTTTCATCATAGAGTGAAGACTCCCTGACCTCTGATGGGGAAATGAGAATCTTCTTTCAGCCCAGAGATTTCTACAGATCTCCCTATCTCAGGAGGGCCTCTTACAGAGCAGAGGCTGAGCAACCACAAGACCCAGTGCCCTGGCACTGCTCTGCAAGGCTGTGCTCAGCCTCTCTCCCTCTTTGTGAACCTGTAGTAAATTACAGCCCAATGCTGACAGAAGGAGACAGCCAGGGAGAAGTCATCTAAGTCACACCACTGTGTTCAGCATCCTATAGCCTGTAACAAAAAGCATCCTGGTTTTATTGAGAAGAAAACCAAAATCACTAATATCCCAAAGGGAGATTAACTGAAAAATTTCTCATAGGATAAATGTTAGCTCCTGTTTTCCTACTTTATTCCATTGCATCTGTGAGAACTGCCTTGCAAACAAGGATGTCTAGCTTTGTTTTGTTTTCTAATCCTGCCACACTTTTCACTCCAAAGATCAGATTTACTTGTGTAAACCACTCATTTCCTATAAAATCTTCTCATTCACTTGAACTAAGCTCTCCTATTTTCATTATTTCTTTGCATGTAAATTTCTCTACACTTCTGGATTCTTTCTATGACTCTTTCTGCACACTTTCTGTTTTGGTGTATACATTTTCAAGCAGAAAGGTACTAATTCAACAGCGTATTCAAGGCAAGAGGATATCACGGATAGATATCATAATATTTGCAGTGTTATTTTCCAACCCATTCTTTATTCATCCAACCATTTTGTTCGCTGCTCAGACCACCGCTGTGAACTGAGCAGCCGTTTCTATTGAGCTGTCTGCAGTAATGATGATCATGGGGAAGCCCTGTCCCCAATGAAGGAGATGGCAAAACTCCCAGAGACTTCAGTGGAATTGAATATTGCATGGAAGTTCTTTCTATCAAATAGTTACAGCTAATTTACAATTCGATCAATGGTTATGAATACTGTAAATAATTCTATATAATTTACATTGCCGAAAATTTGTCAGAACTGAGTGTATTTGAATTTCTGCTCCCTAATTGCCTTAATCAGTTAAGTCTCCAGAATTCTTTAGAGCCTTCTATGGAATTGACTAAGCAAAAATTGTTGTCATCTATGGTGTTACTCCTTTTACTTTGCATTCATTACATGCTTTTTCTTTACCCTTTACATTGCAAATAAATCCAATAAATATACTGAACAGACCGTCTTTGACCCCGAGTCTCTAGGAACCCCCTGGTAACTTTCACCTATGCTCAATACCAGTCAGTTCCCTGTTATTTTTCCAAGGGTCCATTTCATTGAGATGTTTTTCTGTAGCTGCCCATTCCTCGGTAAAAGTATTTCTAGCAGCCCAAGATGTATCATTTATGGTGAATTCCCTATTCCTACTATATATGCCCTCTTATAAGCATTTTCAAATTGCTATTATTGTTGCTTGTGTTTTAAATTCCCTGATTTCTGCTAAACCTAAATTCACAAAGTGATGAAGAGTTTCTGTTCCAGAAATGGAACAGTGAACAAAAGCAAAATTGGCAGCTACAAAACAAAAGGTTACAGTCCGCTTTGCATATCTACAATTTACAATTCTGTTTTATGGCACATACAGTGTATTTAAGTTAATTAGAAAATACTACACATTTGCAAAAGTCTCTACCATCTGCTGCTTATCTAGCCATCAATTTCAGAAATAAGCAACGCAGGCAAAGGACCTGAACAAAGTTCATATTCCAAAGCCTTACTAATATTACAAAGCTTGGTAATATTACCCATAGCATTTCCTGATGGAGCACGGTGGAGGACTACCCTGGGACAAGCCCCATGAGTGTGTCCCATATGCAGAGCACACAGTTTTTGGGACATAAGGGGTTTTTGCATGGATCTGCACTGTATTACATCAAAGCTTGCTTGCAAATAATCTGGGACTTTTAACATCCTCTGCAGTACACTACATAGGAAATGTGTGTCTTAGTGTGTGTCTAAGCAAACAGGGAGCTGTGAGCCCTCAGGTGAACTAGTTGAGTTATTCAGTATGGAGCTTACTGAGTCCTGTCATCCTATGGGGCCTCTCCATTACTTAAGTCTCCAATTTAATAAATCCACTCCAATTAACAAATCAGCAATTAATAAGGAATGAATATGGTTCAGGCACATTTAAAGTTAAATAAGCACTTAAGTGTTTTACTAAATAGGAACTTCAGATGACATATTTCTTTCCTCTAGGCTATTTTTTAAGTTTCAAATTGCTGAGGTGGCACTGGTAGCCAAACTCAAACTCTGACCAGCCAAAAGGATTCATGATGAAAACATCAATGGTGTTTAAAATATCCTTTGCTGTGGCAGTAAGGGAGCACAGACTCTGCCAAAGATAAGGTCCTGTCTAGTGAGACAGAAATAGTATAGATATTGTGAAACGTGATGCAATTATTTTTAAAAAATATATCAACAACAATAAACTATTAAAAAAATGAAAATACAACAAAAATGAGGAAAAATAAAACCACCCAAGGAATTAAAAAAATTGTTTCATTATGAAACTAATATGCTGGGATATCAACAGCTGTGGTATCATAATTTCTCTATAAAATGCAAAATACATATGTGGTGCTATTTCTTTAAATCCCTTTTCCAAGGGAGAATTAAATATATACTTGAGTACACAGGGATGTTGCCTCATTGTAATTGGGTGGATGCAGGAACAGCTGTTACGTTATCCTTTGCTAACAAAGTGGAAAAGTTCTCAAATAGCCCTGTTCTCCCACTGTCCATACCTGCAGACCTGCAAATATTCAGGAATGCATGCAGTAGCAATAGGTAAGTTCTACACTTTCAATGACATTACGTTTAACTTTGTCTAAAGTTTTTAAGTGAACTTAACATTTTTGCATTTGGCATATGCTGGCAGTAACTAAAATGAACCTAAAACTATTATGTTTTGTTCACTCTATTGTTAGTGTATTGTTTGTGTGGGTAAAAATTAACTCTATGATCTTACTTGAAACAATACCCATGTCATTTCAGACATTCTTAAAAAGGATGCTTAGTGATAATAAATAGGTGTACTTCTCAAGAGAAATTTGCTGACAAAGTAAATTCAAGCACCTTAGAAAAAAAAAGAGAGCAACTATAAACTACTGCAGAGTAATATTTTGCCTTTAAAAAAAAAAATTTAAAAATTCCGCTTTCTGTTTTTATTCATTGATTAATTTTGGATATTCAGATAAAGACAATAAATGTTTTGTGATTATATGGGAGTTGCAGAGTATCCAGACAACCTCAAGTATTTCAGTGCCTGGGAAGGGTCAGACTATATAATGGTGTCTGCACTGTAAACACTAATAATATTGATAAGGACAACTTGAACAATTTGAAAGTAAAAATGTCAAAGTTATTCTCAACCAGGATACACAGTAAGGAACACATCAGCATTTCCTTCCCCATGTGCAACAGAAACAAATGGGACTTTGGCAATCAATCTGTAGCATATCTGCTTTGTCATTCACATGTGTATACAAATAAATGTGCAAATAACTCAGGTAAGTGTACAGTCTGCCACAACATGTCATGCAACCACCAACTTACATGGTTTCAAATATCCAAAATTTGCTTGCACAATCTCAGGAAACAGTTTTAAATATCTAGCCTTTTGCTCTTACCTCTCTGCAGTGATGTCAATGATGTTCTCCATGAGTGCAGACACTTTCCTGGGGACGACATATCTTATTAATCCAATTAATATATTTTCCAAAGACTGAAAAAAACACAAAATAAATGTTTTCTGTTTCCTGGGTATTTTTCTGTTTTTCCAGCAGTTTAAGAAACGCATGTAGTTTCATTTTAATAAAGTATTTCTTATTTAGAAACAAATTTACATTCAAGAAGTTCTCAATGACTTTGTATTTCCCAAGCTTCTTCAAAGAAACCATTAGACAGCAAGAATTCAAGGCCAGTTCCCAAAACCAGAACTCCTTAGCTGCAGAGGGTGAAGAAGGCCTAAAACTGGAACGTGGCTATAAAGCGGTCACTGGCTCAAAGGAGATTCTCAACCTGTTCCAAAACAGTTTTCCAGTCGGGAGGTAGTGAGCGACCCAGGTTCATCAGAGTCACATTAATGGCCAGAACAAAGCTCATCAGAAGAGACAGTGTCCATAACTAGAGATTCTATCACAAAAGAAGAGATGTGTTAAACATCTGTACTCTAACATAAAGATTTGCCAGCACCACCATTGTGGCAAGGAGAAGCAAAGCTCACAGAGGCAATATCTGGTTTGACAGTGTATCTACATGAATATGTAAAATCTGCTTAGGCACTGTCAGAAAAGCTGCCACAGAACTGAGCAGTGAGGATGTTTGGAGCCACATTATGGGCAGAAAATTTCTGATGCTTTTCTGAGGGAAGATACCATATGCAAAGATTTTACTACAATTGCATTTCCCTTAGGAAATCACAACCATTTACACATAACATTTAATCCTAAAATTCGTAACAATATCCCTTTGAACTAGTTCTATTTTTAGTCTGTTTGCCAGTGATGGGTTGCTACACTGTTTAAATGCATGCAAATAACTGCCTACCAAGAACACACCACCAGCATATCTCATAGAGAACAAAAAGGAAAAAAATCTTTCTGCCAGAAGGACAATCAATTAACTTCAAGATCTTGCAGCCACATAAAGATCATTGCCTGAATTTGAGATTTGATTAGGTAAGATAGCAAAAATGTTGGTAAAAGGGAGCAGGCAAACATTTACAGTGGAGCACAGCATGGAAAGACTAGTAAGACCTTCTCCAGGCCTCAGTGCACACATAAGCTTTTACAGGACAGTGCCCCTTGTGTGAAGAATATATAAATGCTTTCAGAAACTGCAAGAAAAGTTGAATTTTTTCTTATTTTCCCTTTTTTTCCTGTTTCCTTTTTTTTACAAAAAAAAAAAAACAAACGGGGGGGTGGGGTCTGTAAAGCCCTAGTAGTGTATCATCATACTGCTTATCTGTGAAGACAGCACTGTAACAAAACTTGTTATTGATCATGGTTTTAATTGTCTGGGGAATTCTCTCTAAGACTTATGAAGGAAGTTAAGTATCTTTTGTGCATAATATCCTTTTATTTTCCCACTTCATTCGTTTTGCTGACTGAATGTGTGTATACATCTAACCACATAATGTTTTAGCACCTTTGAACTATTTCTAACTATTTTTTTGATCCGTATATTGACATAGGAATGTTTGGAATGTAAAATATATATAATTTTAGACTACCAACCATCTTACATCAGCTAATAAGTTAAATATTTTTTATGCCCTAGAAACTCAGATTTGGAAAGAGAAACTGTATTTGAGAACTTCTGATCTACCCAATGATTTATTGAAGTATAAACATGTCATTTTACATATCCAAACTGACAAAGTACACATTTGCAAATATGAACTGAAAGCTTGGAGAAAGCAATAGTTTATCTCAGAACCCTTAAATTAAAGAAATAAAGACATAAAGAAAGCATAAGCTGCTTAAATTTAATAGTGAGATATTTTTATTGTGGGTTTTTTTTCCCATCTCAATCTTAACAAAATTATCTTGCCTTTTAAAGATGAAGTGTATTCAAAAAGAGCCATTTACTTTAGATCTGAAGTCACAGTTCCATCTATGTTTGCATACAGGCATATGTCTCAAGAACTGGGTTAAAAAATTACCTGCCTGCTTCACTCTGGTTTGAAAGCACAACTGTGTTATCTCCTGGATATCATGATAAGTTTGATCTAGACTAACTGCTACAAGGGCATTGTGCACATCAATAAAGAAATATGATAATCCTCTAGCAAAAATTAATTTATTAATGAAATGAATAATTAAATCTGCTGAAAAACACATTTGCTTGAAGTTAATCAAAGGTGTTTTGAATAAGAATGGGGCTTTTTCTTATATCTATAAGTACAATATACTTGCTAAAGTAAATAACCCTGTGAGTTACTTACCTCATAATGTATTTAGTTATAATATTAAATGGATAAAGTACTTGATCATCTCCCAGGATAATAAAGCTGGTGGTACGGAGCAAAGCCTCCATGGGATTAAGAGAGAGTTAAAACATTTCAAATATGCAATTAAAGGCATTCTAGCATGCCTGTGATCTCTGCTCTGGTTTGCTATTTACAGAGAAGGAAAACTGGCTCAGACCTTCTAGACTAAGACAAGGAAGTATGCAAAATCGAGCAGTCTCTGTGCCAGCTCTTGCTAATCCTTTTCAGTATGGTTTGCTGCTAATTTGTCATGGCACATATTTGCCTTATGTCTAATTAGCATCAAATTGCAAACTGCTATTTGCTAACAATTTGTTGCATCAATCTGCTTGGAAATCTATAGTTTAGAACTGGATTGCAGCTTATTCTGTCTATCAAAATTCCATTTCATACACATCACAGTAAATTATTTCCCTTCAAAAAAACATTGCAGTGTTCTTTGTACAAAAAAGCCTACATTTAAAAAGAAAGCCTATACAAAGTGATATTTTTTTGTTCCTTTGTTTCATCCTCCATTTGTGTTTTTCTATAGCTTCTTTACAAGTGGAATTAAATAACCAACAGCTTGCTCTTTGCTTAGAATTAATTATAGCTAAAACTGCATCACCTGTAATACAGTAGGTACAAACAAAATTATCATCTATACTTTAGACAATATGGGCAAGACTCTTACAACAAGAATTTGTTCTCTGGAGCTGGCTCTCAAAGTACAGGAAAATTTCAGTGAAGGAGCTTGCCAGGTTTAGGAACTGGCTACCCTGTTCTGTTCAACATCCACAGTTATTTTAATAGACAAATAGCTAAAAAACATTGTCACAAACAAATACTGTCGCAAAGATGTTCTTGCAGTAATACTACAAGTGATGTGGGAGCTGTTTATATATAATATTTCCTCCCCCACTATGTCTCATTAGAAGCAGATGGAATACTCCTGCTTCATGAATTGCAGGGCAAGGATGGAAATGTGTCAGTGCAGTGCCTAGACTTCTGCTATTTTCCAGGGATGATATGGGGTCATCTAATAAGCATGGCTACATGCTGCTTCTCTGGAAACATGATTTCAACATACATGGATGATGTTTCATATCTAGATATGGTAGAGATGGATATGAAGTGTTTTTTCCATGCTACAAAACATCTTAAATTTTAAAAATACTTCACCAGGAGAAAGCTGAATTCGTGGGCCTGAGGGAAATGACGTGGGACTGAATAAGAAAACAAGATGAGAAATCCAAGTAGACAATATCAGTTTAAATGCTTTGGGCCCCTAACTGCAGTTGATTCACATTTTCCTATGCCATTTTGATCCAAAATTCCATACTAGACACTAGGCATATTGCCTTGTACAAGTTTCAACAAAATAAGTATAAGGCTTGCCTTCCAGAGAATTGGCTTTGCTATAGCAAAGAAAAAGTAGCCAGAATTTTCTGACCACTTCTAAGTAAAGTTTGCATATTTTCTCCCCATGATAGAATGAGCCAAGCTCATTATAAAATCTTATCAAATATAATTAAAGTTTTTAAATCTGAGTGAAAAGACAAGTCTATCTTCGCTGTGTCCATACCCAAGAAAAAGCCTTCTGGGTTTACAGGGACAGTATATTGAATACAAGCTTCATCGGCAGACTGGAGGTAGACATCAAAGAAGTGCTTACCATTAAGTTGAACCCTGCTCTCGCTGGTAAAGCTCCACAGCTTCAGTGAATGTGGAGTCAGAACCAGATTCAGCATTTTAGACAAGCTCCAGGAGTGCTTAAATAAGGCCACTCATAAATACTGAAGTAACAGTATTGAGCTGGAGATTGGCTTAGGTGACTTCCTGAGGTCCCTTCACACCTGAATTATCCCAAGATCTGACATATTATTTAATGAATATTTAGTAATTAAGATTTTTTTTTCCTGTATTCTCCATTGCTTCCTAATCAGAGAAAAGACCAATATAAATGCATTTAGGTGTTCACTGCTGCCTGTAAATCACACTGAAGGGCTTGAGGAGAAAACTGCTAACAAGTGGTTGAAACAGAGGTAAGAGAAAGACTGCTTGTTTCCAGTAAGATCATGTGACAACCCCTCTGTGTACCACGAACAGCAATAATGTATTAATCACACCTAAAGGGAAGTTTTGCCTTTCCTTCAAAAGGTGGCCACAGGTTTAGGAGGTCACTACATTTCCCTGTAACCAAGAAAAAAATAATACACATAATTTCACAGTTAACAGACATTGTGAGAAGATACCACTTTAAGCAACTGGCATTATCTGTGCCACAAATACAGGGAACAATCCCCATTATGGAAAAAAGCTCCTGCATTTTTATGGATTCTACCAGAACAGAGCCCATATGAGCTGGACATGGCATGGTAATATATGGTAAAGTAAGAATATTCACTGAAGAGATGAAACTTGCCCTGAATTTTTTAAATTAATATTAACATGTTGTACTACAAAACTGTTATTTGCAAATATGTTGATTTCTTAAATTTTATAGAACTTCTCTTTATAGGTATCTTTAATGGACAATATTTTAGAAATCGCATTTCTCCCAGTTTCAAAATGATAGATTCATGTAGCAAGGCTCAATTTTGTGCATAGAAGTGAGAATGCAATCTGGGCAGCTATGTACCCCTTAATCTTCCAATCTGGAGGATACAACTCAGGCTTTTTCATCTTGGCTGGAGGGAAACCAGTCTGTGTGCCCTGAATTCTCTCCAGTTTTTATGGATGTGGAATCAGCAGTATGTCCCTCTCAGCAGCCAAAATAGCTGTGTATGCTGCAAGATGATACACCTTCAGTAGGAAGCCTAGGAACAGTTTTCTGCCTTACAGCCTCCTAAACTGAGTGATTTGAGGTCAGCAGACACTCTACCAGATGCAGAAAGTAAGATTCATTAGTTTTCTTCTGTTTAGCAATGCTGGTTTTCTTGAACAACAGAAGTGCTGTTTTTTCATGTATACGTAAGTTGTATATTGTTTCTGTAAAACAAAAGCCAGAAATTCTAGGTGCAGCTTTATTCTTATGTTAGAAGAGCAAGAAAGCCATCCCTATTAAAAATATATATATATTTAAAAAATCATACTTTTTCAATCAATTAAAAATAAATAGAATAAATGTATCATTGACAAAGAAAAAGAAGCATTTAAAAGTATGCAGCATTAACATAATTAGATCTACCACATCCAAGTCAGCTGAAGATGCAGGATTCACACACCAATTATTTATTAAAAACTTTTGAACAATGCTGTTTGAATTGACAGCTCCTCAGTTGTGTCTCTTCCCTGAACTTGTAGAACTACCACACTACATGCAAATTTTGCATAGTTCTGAAAAACAGCTCCACCTCATCTCAAAAACTCCAAAGACTTTAGATAGAAAGTAGGGTATGTCACATTCACCACTCATTAATGGCAGCTTTGCTGGGCCTGCAGTTGAATCGGTCTTGGGATTTCATTGCTTGCTCCAACTGATGATTATAGAACCAAAGAACAGAACTATGCAAGAAAAAATTTAAGTTAGGTGTAAACTCACAAAGTGAGAAAGTAGTGGCACTGTGTGTGTTTAAAACTGAAGTCTTCTTTCTTTCTGCCAGTAGGAACGTTAATAACAACCTTTAGGGACTGACCTAGAAGATAATGCACAAATCAAGCTGGTTTCTTTCTATGTCTTTTTGCCTGCCTCCCAAAATGCCACAACTATCATAAATTGGTTTTGGTTTAAATAACCTAGAATTTAGAAAGACTTTTAAAATGGAGCCCCAAGGTGAGTGACTGACGTATTGTTGAATGTATTGATATCGATATACTTGGAAATGTCTGGCACATACCACATGCATATTTCATCTTACACTTTCCTACAACACTTGTAAAATATGTTTTGCGACACATGAAATGGCTAATCCAAGTGAAGGATAAAAGTCAGTGCTGCCAGATAGCAGACTTCCTCCTTTAGTTTAAACAAGTGCTGAAGATCTGTGTTTAAGTTCCCAGATTCATGCCATGCTGATGGCTCATGATGGAGATATTTTTATATTTCCTAATATCTTCTTGAAGAGAAGGCAATTACATATCCAGTTCAGTAGTTTGAAAAACTACCAGAAATGCTATGAAAATGTTTTAAGTTAAAACTGGGATTTCAACTTGTCAATGGAAATAAATTTACATAGAAAAAAAAAAATACAGTTCCTGACAGTGTGCAAGGCTCAAAATGTCACTGTAAATACATTTCAGTTCCTGATCCAATAACAGACTACATTCCATATACAAGAGGACCTGTGTGCTTCCTTCCTAGTCCTCTAGAATGCTAAACAACAATGTACTTAAACATAAAAGATGTTGTTCTTGGTTACATACAATAAATTGTTGCATATCCCTTACGTCTTCCCATTCAGAGTCTAATTAACACTTCTTTGCTGGTCAACTATAACACAAGAGTGCAAGTACTTTTCTCCTTGACAAATAACACTCTATAAACAACACTGTTGTCCTCCTGATTTAGTATGCATACATGTCTAGTAAGGAAAAAAGCATCACAGTCTAGCAAGTGAAGTCTTGTGTGAGACTTTTCTCCCATGATTATCAGGGAGGATAAATATAATTTTCAGACGCAGCCCTATCAAGTTCTACAACACATCAGCATGCATGGGGTTCACATGCAATACGAGGAAGAACCTGAGAGGAGAGGTATTTTTGCAATCTGAATAATGAGAGAGCACCTTGAAATGCTGATAGTGGAGGAAGCATTTTCATTAGGTATGTTTCACTTTCTTCCTCGGTGCAGCAATCCACTTACAGAAGCTGCATGTTGTTACATGACACATTTCCACTTTCCTACAGAAGTGCCTGTGATTTTTTGAATGCTGTTTGTTGTTACTGCCTTTCCTCTCTGACACAATGCACCAATTTTTAACCTTTTCAGTAACCCAGTGACACCTCTGGGATATTACAGTATTCCTGTCAAAATGTCTGGTCTACAACAATAAACT
>NC_067292.1:11035000-11065000 GCF_020740795.1 Apus apus | reverse complement strand
GCAGCGTTGCAGAAAGGTCAAGATAAAAGTACTTGCTTGACTTTCAAAGTTTCTCCATTAAAAAAACACTTAGAATCCTCATCTGTGTTACTACTAGATAACTTTGCCACACTGATGTGTACAACACGCCACCAGATTATGACAAATCTGGCAAACAGCAATGCAAGTGGCATCAAATACTACATTTTAGTAAAAAGAAGCTATCTGCAAAGCTAGGACAGCTATATTACATAAACATAAAAGAACCTGAATATTTGTGGGTTTCAGTGTTTAAGTTGCTAGAAGCTACAGACATGTCCTCTTGTTTTTAAAAAGGATCTGTTCTGTTCTAGCCAGGCTCCCCTCCCAGCCACAACTGTGCTCTCTCGCTACCCTTTCAGCAGTGGGAAAGGCTACTGCACCACCAGATCTTTCTGCCCAATTAAGCACTGAGGTCTTTCCTTAACTGAAGTTATAAAGCTTGCCTGGAAAGCCTGTGATGGAAAATTTGATAACTGTGTGATGTTCATATCATCATCTCTATTTTAGAATCTCAGATTTTACAAATGAAGGGCCAAGGTTATTCCTCACACTCCCCAAATCACAAACAAATCCTGTGCAGTTGTATTATACATACAATGCATCTCATCATCTTAACTTTTTACATGTTAATATTGTCTGTGATCACATGAGTTAACTGATGTTCAGATGTAACAGTCAAAATTTCTGCACCATAGATATACAACTTCAACCTTTTGAATGCTGCCATCCCATATATGGACTTTACCCACATTTTAATGAGGCTTTAAAATCTCCAAGATTAAGCTAGTATTTTATATAGAACTGCCTGCTTTTTATGATATCCTGACATGTTGTACAACATTTGTGACTATATTGATCCTTATAAATTCAGCATCTATATATATTCATGAAAAGTATTCCCCTCCATGTTCAGTATGTAGTATAAATGGCTGGGTGGGCAGGGGACAGACAACGACAGGAGGCAGGGAGGGATGCTGTCCTTATGCAATCTGCCTAGCAGTAAACAGACAGGTAAGGAATATTTCACTAGTAGTACTGTTGCACAACTCAGCAATAAATACAAATATTGAAGTACCCTGCTCAAAATGCACAATAATGAAATGCCCAGGTTCTCTCTCAAATTTTACCCTATTTCATTGTCCTTCAGACAAACCTGCTGCAAATCCTGAGGGGGTAACCTGTACTCTTCTCCCACCTGGGACAGTTATACATCTTTGTGCCCTCATCTTTGCCTGACTGCAGAGACAAGCTTTCTTGTTTCTCTATGCAGTCTCATGCTTTTAATCAGAAACAAATGATTGCAGGGGAAAAAAAGAAGAAAGAAAAAAAAAAAGACAAAGGAAAAAAGGAAAAAAAAACCCACAACCCAAAACATTATCACCTTGGAGAGGCATCAGGAGTATAAAGGAAAAAAAAAAAGAAAGGGTCTATGGGCAAATTCATCTTCCATTGCTACAATCAATCTCTCACCTAAAGAAATACACAATAACTAGGCAGGAAAGGGCCAAGATTTATGGCCTAGAAACATCTACACTGACCAGCATACACCTAGCCTTCTTGGCTCCCTCCTTGCCAGAATGGCTCTTTCTAACAGTTACAATGATATACTGTCTCTCCCTACTGTTTTACAAGTACATTAGCTTTATTTAATGAGATCTCTGAGTAATTTAACAGATGTATATAGGACATAAGACTAGAAAAACTCTTGCTACTTGAACACTTTTGCCAAGGTATTCTGGGGCTAGCTAATCTCCACTACCACGTTATATATTCCTTGAAATAGTGTTATTGGAATTTTGGGAAGGTTTTTAACAATCATTTTAATATAAATGTTATATTATAATCAAACAGAATAGTATCATATTCAACACTTGCTTGTATCAGGCCCATAAAAATCAGGAAAAATGTAGTTACTTTAGATCTTCAAAACTATTTATATATTAAAAGGCCTGAAATAAATTCAGAAGCAGAGATTAATATAATTTTTAAGTCTTGCACCCTGCTCTTCTCCTGTAACTTCACCATCCCATCCCACGGGACAAAACAAGATTCTTCCATTTTTAAAACATATATATTCAGCTTTGAAGTTCACAACAATTGATTGGCTCAATGAGGAAGCATTTAAAAGTATCGTAGTCAGAGGTTTTGTTTAATATTTGAAATACAGCTAGTTATTACTTTAATACAATAGCTCTGCTTTCCAGTATTCTATTATTTCTGTTTCTGAGCACAGGCAATATTTGGATGGCTGCTGTTATCCAGCAACCCAGTTTGAAATAGCAATGATATATAGTATAATATTAAATGAAACTTTTAGAACAACTCTAAGAAGCTACCAATTCGTAATACAAAGAGGTAGCAATAAAGGAATTACCTGTTTAAAATAACATTCAAACAATTTTTCTTAGTAAAAAAAGATGGACATTAACTTTTTACAGCAGCGTATCTACAAAAATCTACACAGTTCATTGCTGTTTTCTCATATATTATGCTTTTAAACTTGATTAAAAATAGAATATTGCCCCAGATTCAGTAAATTACTTCAATGAACTACTTTAAAAAAAAATTCAACAACTTCAATTCTACCCAGTGGTGATACCAGTACTAATTGAGTTTAGTGGCATTTTTCTGTAAATAATATATAGTCTCATTAAAGAAGGTTTATTTTATTTTGAATTTTTTTTTTTTTTAATTCTTTTAAGCTGAAGGGGAAACAAAAAGGGGTGGACTGGAAGGATGAGAGCAATATTTACTATTCTGGCAAAGTGTTCAATGTCCTTTTGGCTTACAGGGTATTGTGTTAACCTTGAATTAGACCATAAAACACAGTTCTAGCACATTTATACATCATTACCCGTAGAAGACTGCAACATTTACAACAAGCATGTTGCAACAGATATGTCTAATATTTAGAGAAAATCCACATGTGTAGCTGACCAAAGTAAACATACTGAACCATATTCTGGTTGGTATGTCACATCTTATCCAGCAGTAACGATTCCTTGTTTAGAAAGCAGGAAAAGTCAAGTTGTGTGCTTAAAACATGGATATTTCTTTAAGTACCTGTAAATCCCTTGTAAATTTCAGGGTGCAGAGTTATGAAGAGTCACTGTGTAAAATTATGCTAGCAATGTGCAAAATGACTCCCAAGTAGATGAGAGAGAGGAAAAGGAAGAACACAAGCTGGAATAGAGCAAATTCTTTGCATGAAATTTCATTTCTTGAGAGCTATACATCAAGTTGTATTTGTTTAATGAGGTTGACACTAGAAAGATGTATAGAACATGTCAGACACCCAGTACCAGTGCGTTCTGGGAAAAAGATAACATCTGAGAATCTGACCACTCACTTCGTCTTCTAGCTAGACTTCTCTATCTACTGGTTCTTCAGGGGATTATTAATGAGAGGGCAGGAGGAACAAGGAGCAAAATAATGAAAAACACACACAAAAAGAAAAATTATAACATTGTAGAGCAAAGTAAAGCCAGATTTATTGACCTCACAACTACGTAATCAAGAGAAAGTTAGCAATGTAGAAACTTTTACAAAAGCCAAATGATTTTAAATAACAAGAGAGTGCTATGAAATTTACAACACTTTTAAGATATGCAAATTGAATGCAAGGTATAGACATAAGGGTAATTAATTGTAAATCTAAGAATAATGTTTCTTTGTCAGGGCTGTCTCCATGTTGTGGAATACATTCTAATGTGCCTTAACTCTGAATATTTCTTAAAGGCTGGTCTAATTACAAGATGTTCAGAATTTCAAAATAGTAGTTACTCTTATCATTTAATATAGCTGCTGCAAAAATTCATAACAAAATTTACTGATTACATGAAAATATTTTATTTTAATTTTCAAGGATAAAGCACTTGTTTAGAAGTCTAGGCACTTAGTGTTTGTCTTGGAAAAAAAAATATATATTTTTAAAGGTGGAGAAAGGAAGGTGGCAAAAAAATCAGCTGAACTAAATATAAACATCTTTAGTTGCTGCATTTTTTTAAGCTACAATGCTGGTTTTCTAAGAACTTAATAGAGTAAAATATAATTTTATAATTTCGTTATTTACTTATTTTCTCCTTAATTTTTTAGTCATTCATGTGAAAATAATTAAGGTCAACCTTTCCATTACAACAGGACTGTAAATCTTCACTTTTTCATTTTAAAGCTTGGTGCACAAGCCCCAGCCTTGGAAGGAAATGTATATAAACTTATAGCACACATTAGATCTTTTACAGAAAAAATTCAAGCCCCTGCCAGCTTCAATAGCAGACCTTCATAAGCAGCTGTGCTTCCAGACAGAAAACACACTATCTGAGCTGCTTTTAGTGCTTTAATAGTTCAGACAAATTAAAATGAGCTTTCTTCAGGGGTTTCAAGACCCCTCTAGTCTTCAACAACATCCTAATATCTGAGATGCATGGAATTTTTAGGGAAAACCACTCATTTATCCTCACCTCTTAATAGAACTATAGGCTATAGGCCTGTAGAAGAGTTACACATTACTGGATAGAACAGGAGTGTGAGCAGCCAAAGCTCTCTAAGAGTCAAATTACTGACCACTAAACTACCTACAGAAGCAGGTAACACAGGAACACAGGGGTTTGTCAACTTATTCCAGCTCTAACGACATATATTATCTTACAAAGAAGCTACATGTTTGGAATTACGTACTATAGGTGCATGTGTAATAGCACCACAATAAAAACCTTCCTTATTTTCACCAGTCGTCAATGTTACACTTCTACTCATGCAAGATTCATCCATAAACCCCCTAACAAGATATTCTTTTCACAGACCAAAGGGAAATGAGCAAAACACTTCCTAACCTCCTATTTTAGTAGAGGTGCAAGCAGGATAACTGGTCCGAAGTGAGATGGTCACCCAGGAGGACTACAATACTTTGTGAAAACCACCACATGAAATAAATTATTTTTCTTAAGAAAGGGAGGCTTCTGGAGGTAGAGAAGAGCCACAGTTTCTCATGCACTTGGCAATTCATAGTGAAAAAAACCCCAACACTAACAGCTAAAAATTTTGGCCAGCAGAATCAGTGTCAGTTATCTGCATGAGACAAAATGCATTTTAGAAACAATCCAACATCTTTGAGAGACACAGAAGAGAGGGAGAGACTGAGCATCACTATGTCATACGTAAGTAAATGCTAAGATTACTTTTGAAAGTGTACACATCGTGACTTTGTATCTGCTCTGCCTAAACAATTACAATACTCTGTTAATATTTTTTACCTAAGCATAACATACCATTACTTCAGCTCCGCTTCTGTGACAGTTTGTGCTTGGGAGTCCTGCTATGGTTTAAACAGAGACCTCAGGAAATTTGAAATCATTGCCAGATAAAGAGGCAGATTTCATAACACAAGTTAAATGCATCATATGCTCGCATGAGAGGGTCTCTTCTATGTAACACTTGCCGAAATTATAAATTCTCCATATGCCAGCAGAGCTAATCACTTCCTTAAAGGATCCTTCAAAAATTGTGCTTGCACAGGAATAAGCTTCCAAAGCTTTCTATATGGAAATAGAAAACCACGGCATTTATTAAGTGGGTTGGAACAGGGACAAATTGTTTTTGACTCTCCTTCCTTCTATGATGGCTTTCCTACACTAGGCTTAAACTTTTTTGTACCTTAAGAAAGTCTCAGTGGGAGTTCTCATTGAGACCCTCTTCTCTAACTTCTTAAGAAGGCAGAAACTTAGTCCAGAGTAGTAAAGGGATGAGACAACAACTAGGTTAGAAGATGTGGCAAGGCCATGCAAAAATTTATAAAGGCCACTTAAGGAGGAAACCTAGGAGACGTTTTTGGTGGAGACAAATGACACAAAGACTGTTCTTTCCTGTGGAAGTGCACTGGAAATTCTATTGCAGTACTTCAGAGACCCTGACCTGAAAACACAAAGCTCTTATTTTCCCCAACTACATTTCTATAAAGGGACTGACAAAGGTTACTGTCCTTTTTTGAGGAATTTTGGCACATTAATTTGAATCAGATTTTCAGATGAGATTATATATTTTTTAATCCCTTAGAAAACTGCTGTATCTTATGTATCTTAGGAAAGTTACAGTTTATCTGTAGCTGTGTTTGACTCACTTATTTTTCTCTTTGGTCTGTGATATCTACTAGTAATTTTACTCATTGTACTTGCAGATTCAGTGAACATTTGAAATGGTTGATTTTGGCAAAATCTCTGTGACTGAAAGCCAAAAACCAAACTAGAAGAGCCAAACTAGGCTTACACAGTAACACTGACTGAAGGTAATGGTTAAAGATGACAAGGTTTTCTAAGCCAGTTATTTCTGAAGTCACAAAGCAGCAAAAAAATTCCATTCATTTTCTGATTCTTGTATCTGTTAAGCAGCTCTTCCAACTCAATTACTGTCAAGTTAAACTGTTACAAAAGCAATCTCCAGCAAGCACTGAGTAGTAGCTTAACTTGGTTCACTCTCTTGTACTACCCATTAAGCTAACATTTTGTTCTAACTTAGCAATTGATTAGGGGTGAGAGCCCTCTTCACTTGAAAATAACAATGGCAGGATCTGTGGACTAGATAGCTATTACACATTATGTGTTTCTTTGTTTATCCCATTGAAATTATCAGTGTTTTCCGTGTGTTAACGAATGGTGGGGCAGATTGTCAGCATTTGGCAGTACAGAAAGCAGACTAATAACAGACTATTCAGGAGGACCTATTCATAAAGTCCACTCCCACATGATGAACCACCATGTGCTAAAACAATCACCCCACCTATTTCACTGGAACTGCCTGATCAGTAAAGTTACACAAGGCAGATGGTGGGAGAGCAAAAAAGGCAAATGCAGTATCTGGTCATACACTCTCCTTATGACACAGACTTGGGTCTAATTACTGTGAGATGGATAGTCTTACAAAATACTTTTTCTTCCTAAGGTCATTAAGAAAAGTGGAATTCTTCACCTTGTCCTTAAACTCAGTGGAAACTGCTCCGTTCACCTCCTTCACTTTGTGTGTTAAATTATTTGCACAGCTTGAATTAATACTAGGTCTATGCCTGACTGTCTTTGCTTTTGTCACTTTCTGCCAATCACTTAACAAAATACCTAGAAGTTGAGATTTTCTTGCTGCAGAAGTCATCAGGGAACAAAACCAAATGAAAATACTTAAGTATAGCAAGATGACTCTGATATTTTCAAAGAACCCTTATTTCAGTCTATTTTCTATCACAAGAAGTCACTCCTAGACAATTAGAGAGAAGAAGAAATATAAAATCAGGCAAAACATTACACTGATATTTCATATTGCAATAGCTGGCTGAATCTTTGGTAATTGAAACCAAATTTGGTGAAGTCACATTTACACAGCCTATCTCCCTAAAGTCTGTAACTTTACATGCAGAATATCAAGTGGGATGTCTTCTGAAATCAGAGCAACACGGACTGCAAATAGTTACATTGAGATGAGACAAGCTAGATGAAACAAAAAAGAACTGGCATGTACTTCCTGATTTAAGGCAATATATGGACACAAAGAGATAAAAGGTATATTTTATAAAAAGTATATACATTCTTGACCAATATTTACATGTGCAAAGTTTGTGATTCCAAATGTGAGCCAATATAAACTGGAATTTTGGTAAACAGGTACGGAGATTTCTTTTTTCCTTTTTAAATAAGAGTTTTGTGTAAAATTTGAGGTGGCAACTAAAAGAGGGTGAAATGCTATTATCTAAAAACAAGCAATACATAGGCACAATGTCCCTCTACGTTAGGATAGAATCATAAGTAAATAAAAAGAAATAGAAATAAAAATAGAACCGAGCTAAGTGAAAAATAAACATTACAGATTAAATCCTTTACCACCTTATATCCTTTACAGACAGCACAAAGTCAGTGCATTTGCACAGGATGTAAGTTAGGGCGCAAACTGGCCCTTCAGCTCTGAGATTCCTCCAAGCTTTCCCAACAGCTTGCTGAGCATAATTTGAACTTTGTTATTTAAAGCTACACACGATAATACAGCATGAAGACTGGTGTGAACAATAACTCTTACACAATTTATCACATTGAGAAGAGCTACTAATCTTTTTAGGAAACAAGGTATTCAAAATTATTTAATGCTAGTATTTACGCACCAGAAAGCATTCTAAGCACAAAACAGCCCTCCTTCCCCCTCCTGATTCACACACAAGATGCATTTGTGAACATCTTTAGCTACATTACACCATATTTTCAAAGAGTCTTGAAGTTATTGTACTATATGCTGGCATTTATGAAATTCTGTTATTAATGCCACTCTCATAACAAAGATAAGCTCTATTCATAATACTAATATGTTCCACAAGTAATTAGGTATGTAGAGCTACACATATAGTCTTCTATACCAATGATGGCTCAGGACAGTAAATTTAAAGTATGTTATTGTAATAAATAGTAATAATAACAATAATGATAAAAATAAGTTTGGCATGCTGCTGCCTGGCAGAGTTCTGTACCACACTGTCAGTTAAAGGAAAGAAAAAAAAAAAAGTAGTAACTTCTTATGAGCAACTATTTTTTTCTTGGTTTTTGGGGTATTTCCCCCCTATTAGATACTATTGTTTAAAAAAATACAAACTGCAACTGTATAATTATTAAGGTAGTTATGAAATTGGACTACAGTAATAATTCTTCCTAACAAAGTGGACAGGTATCAGTCCATCATTCTTTTAAAATGTTGTTACAAGTTTATAAAAGCATTATTGCCTTTAAATAATTTTTGTCTTATGTGGTAAGAAGGTTTTCTTGACATGTCAGCTCAGCTCAGTCTAAAAGTTAAGATTAAAAGAAATATTCATGTGACAGTTTTTTAAAGTATTAAAAATAATTTAAAGCAAAACCACTTTGTTAAACAAGCATGATTCTATTGTTTCCTGGGTACTTCCTTTGCTGCAGTTAGCAGTTACAATAAATAAACTAATCAGATAAATCACTTTCATTCCTGCACCCAATTAAAGGTTCCATATGCAGCTCAGCATAGGACTTACTAGACCAGTGAGATCCCTATTTGAACTTTTTTGCAGCATTCCTGCTGCAATGCACAGTATTGCTCTATTAGGCTTCTGTTTGTTTTGACAATGCTATGTAACAGTGGAGAATTAAGCACATTCTACATGATGTCCAACTACAACACTCCAAAAATATAAGAAAGTTGCATATGATCAACCAAAGGCTTTTTAACAATCGTTTTAAACTTTCATTTAAATCAAAACATTAAAACAGTCTCCCAGATTACACACAGTAGATGCAAAGTGGGCACTTGACTATCATTTACACAGACCTAAGGGTTTTAGGAAATTTTCCAGTTATTTGTTAGATATGACAAGAAGGAAAATGACTTCTAATCTACATCACTGAGAACATTCAAACACACACAATTGCATTCAAACTTGTTATGAATTAGTAGCGGTATCTTAACCATCAGCTGTAAGAGCACTCCCAACTAAGTTGGCCTCTCCAGAGTGCTTGAGAAATACTTAGATCCATTAGATTAAGTATAAAAGTTCCATGTATAGTTTTACAGGATGCTACTTCCCACACATTCCCTTTTTAAACAGTTTATATTGAAGATAATTTTACTGAACCAAGAGACTCAGTTTGGTAAGAAGAAATAGCACACTCATCACACAAGAGGAAAAAGCAAAAGAACAGCTAGCTAAAACTCCTCAAATTAACAATTTAACTCAATTTAACAGTCACTTTTATGTTGTCTCAAACTTCATTCTTTATCTCTGTATCCTGAACTTCAGTCTGAATTTCTGCTTATAGGTCTTAACTTCTCAGAAGGACCTGACTGTTCTTTCATAAAGCCATAAGACTAATATCCTCTGAAAAGCAAAGGTTTTTTCACTGTTTTTGATGCAATAAGATTATTCCATTCTATCCCTTCATCTTTCAATTCAAAACAAACCTAAATTGAACAAAGGCAGTAACAGCAATCTGACTTGCTCCACTCCCATTATCATGGAAATCCATTCTATTGGCTTCTTCTCTAATTGCAATTCATGACATCCTGTAAATATTTTCTATTCGTTTATTTAAGGTTTTTGGTGGCCATAAGCTCTCAAAATAAGCCATTTTTCCAGATAGCTTGCTAAATCTATTTTCAAGGCTATGAAAGATGTTAGTAGATTCAGCTATCATATCTACACCAATTTCTGTTTTATTACAAATATCATATAAAAATAGCTCTTGTGCCTTCCTTCTTACATCTTATTATTTTCTGAAGGAAATTTGTATTCTTTTCACATTCCCCTACTCATTCAGTTGTGGATGGTTTTTTAAGCCTTGTTGTTCCAAAGAGGTTGTGTTTTATTCAGTGTTCATTGCAAGCTCAGCAGAGTCCTGTGCCTATGCTTTTCATCTTTTTATTTCAAGTTTTTCACTGAGGTTTTTCTGTTTCAGAATTCCAACATGTATTCTCTCCTTCATTTTTACTAGGAAACTTCTAAAAGACTGTATTGTCTATTTTATACCCCACATTGTACAGCACTTCAAAATATTATTTCCATTGCTTGTTCTTTGCTCGCTGCCCTAAACCGTTTGCTTGGGCTTGTCTTTCACTGCTGACATAACCAGCTCAAATGTCTCACTCAGTTCACTTATTTGTGATACAATCCATGTGTCATGTTTCTCTTTACAGTCCCTCTGCTGCTTTCACGCTGATAGCTTCTCCAGTTGTTTTCTCTCTATTTACTTTCTTTCCATGTCTTTGGACATCTAGTTGTATTGAGCTCTGACTGATGACTCCCTTTTCATTCTCCTTCCGTCTCCTACTAAACAGTCACATTCCACCTGTTTTTCAGCTCTCTTTAAGGAGGACTATCAAGAGTCCCAAAAGTGGGGTCAGGTGCAACCAATTCTTCAGAAGTTGTTGAGTTCAGTCTACTGCCAAGAGCTAGCTGGTGAGAAAATACACCATGCACCTGGAGATTTGGGAAACAGTGTGGACCTTAAGGTCCATCTTTCCCAAAATGGCCATTAAAAGATGTTTTAAAACTATAGAATAGCCATAAATTAGAGACAGTTTATTTTCTGTTTGCAAAAATTTCTGTGTGTATTCTGAAAAATCTGGTTTGCCTTTTAAATATACATCATCCTTGCTGCCTGTAAATGGGACACAGTGATCTGCATGAAAACACACTTGATTTTCTTCCAACATTCAAAGTCATTCTGAGCTTTCTCACCAGCAACATCAAATTCTACCTTTTTTTGCTGATCACTTTTGTTGAAATAGTTTCTTTGTTATGAGAATGCAGTTGCTCAAGAACATGTTCAACAAATTTCCTTCTGTCATTTTCTTTATGAAATTTATCAATTATTCCAGTCTAGGAATTCCAACTTAGTCCTGCTTTTCACACTGTAAAATGTCTCCTTATCAATAAAACATTTCTTCTCTAAATGTATTGACATTTTCTTACCTAGCATCTCAAAAGATTTTAGGAAATTCAGCTTGAATGGAGTATATTGGAGTCTAGGCACTTGATTGCAAGTTGTTATTTGATCAAAATATAAGCCTTGTAAGTTACATGAGTTTTATTTAAATTTAAAAGCCTTCATATATTTAGAATAAAAAAATGTCTCCTCAGTGAAAGAACAAACCAGAAAAGCATAACTAACACTGTCAGTGAAGCTACAGCAGTGGCTACAAGAGGGGCCAATTCCTGGAGATGAAAAAGAATAAAAGGTGCACATGCAATCTAAAAAGCTGCTGCTTTATGTACTACTCATACATAGCACTGCAATGGATATTAACATAAAGGCTGTCAAAAAGGTGAAAACTTATAAACACCTTGAGATCACAAAACTTTCCACTTTAAGATTTTAATACAAAAATCCAATAGGTGAACTCTCAGACCAAAGTTTCAAAGAGGATCAAAAGATGTTACGTTTCATTACATTTGGATAAATGTGACAAAAGTGGATGCACACACACAAAATCCTGATTAAAGGAGTTGCTTTTGTCTCTGCTAAGAGACAAGACAGCCATTCCTGCCTAAAGCTCAGTGTGAGCCCAACAGCGGGGCACCACCTCTCACTGCCTCACCTGAAGTGGTCATGAAAACAGAGCAGGATGACCAAGAAATGAGTGTGGATTAGTAGCAGTCTGCACAGTGACACCAGGTACCTACCTAAAAAGATGTTTTCATTTTTTGGTGCAGAATGTAGTTAACTGAATCCTTCAATACTGATGTCAACATAGTAAGTAGCTTCTGTTTGAAAATCCAGAGTATCAAGGTCAGGACAACAGCAAAGTATAACATCAAGCAACACATTTGAGGGGATGGCTCTGGAGCAGCTGGTTAGCTTTCATGATGAATGAGAATTACAGCAGTTTTCAAGAGACCAACAGAAGGCTGGCAGGGTCCTAATCAGCTATAACATCAGTAGTAAAGATCTAAGGAGACTAGAGTGTTTCCAAAACTACAAACTTCTCTGAGCTTTAGTTTCAATAATTATAGCTGTGACAGCTGGATGGTGTGGGTACATGAGTGGAATTGGTTGGAGTTTTTGACATATGGTGCTATTCGAATCCTGTCTGTCAGGAAAGGAGCATAAAATTACCCCCAACAACTGGGGGCTGCAATGCATATCATCCTGTCTCAAAGTAAAGGAGCAAAGATAGCATTTTTGCAGGTTAACATTCAGCAAGTGACAAAATGTCACTTGAATAATGTTACAGCAGAACATCAGTGAAAAGCGCTGCAGGGTCACAGGGGCAATTTAAGTTAACTAGAGGAAGCACATTGGCATGCTTGGATTTCCTTCTGCGTGTGAATGCATTCTAACTAAATTTCTAGCTTCTGTTGTCCTCTTGGAATAACCATTTTGTGCTGATACTGCAAGTATCAACCTCACAAGAGTTGAAAGAGACTCCAGATGTGCTGAACAATAATTTCAGATAGGTAGTTCTTTCTAAGTGCAGCTCTGATAAGGTCTTTTTCCAACCTGCATATTTTAGCCCATTTAAAAGTTGTGCAAATCCAGAAAGAGGGTAAGCTCTGTCCTCCATTTAATGCATACAGTTCTGTCAAAAAGCAGCATGTAGTGCTCTGTGATTAATTTTTCCTTAGAATGTTATGATTAAAAATAGAAGAAACAATTCCAAAGGAAAAGTTCTTCAGTATAATGAAGAAACCAAAGCTGTTGGCCTATACCAGCTAGGAAGAATAGTTGAATTATGGATCCTTGCGAGAGAATTTGTAATTTTAAATCAGTTTTGCTCAAATTGTGAAGTGTGCATGCTCTCATTCCTTCTTCTGTCAACAAATTTGCCATTAAGGGTAGTTTTGCTTCCTAATACATGCACAAAAATATATTTACTTACCTTGCAATTGTCAGGTAAGAACTGGAAACTAAGTTACGTATCTTTTTTCATTTTTTCCCCTTGAAATTTTTTTTGTCACATGAAACCTTCTCAAAGCCCAGAGCAAGCCATTCTAACATGCAGGAATTTGAGCAAGTGTGGCTGAAGGACAGCATGAATTAACTAGGAACTTCTGCTGATGTGAAAAGAAAACATACAGAAGGTGAAACTGGGAACAGGCTACCAAGCAGAGACATTGCCCAAGAATGTAGGGATGAAATTAGGGAACTCAAACTAAAACTAGTGAGGGATGTTTGGAAAAAAAGGAAGGGTTTCCTTAATTACAAACAAAAGGAAGACTAGAAAAAAAAAATGTAGGACCACTGATCAAAGGTTGCAGAAGACCAAGTGACAAAGAAGGAGTCAAGGTACTGCACATTTTTTACTCTGCTTTTACTTGAAGTGTTTACCCTCAAGCTTCTATCTCCCTAGAACCCAAGTTGCAACATGTGAAAATCTTACTAGAATCTTTATTTACTTACTTAACAGGAGGGCGTGCAATCAGCAAGGCTGTGCAATCTCCATCCTTGAAGATACGCAAAACTGAAGAGGACATGGTCCTGAGCAACCTCACATAGTCAGCCCTGCTCTGGGTGGGCGGCTGGACTACCTGACCTTCCAGCCTTCATTCTTACATGATTCTGTGATGAAAATAATAATTTTTACAAAATGCCACTTTAACTTTTTTGTGTATTTTAGCACAATTTGTACTAAGAGGTCTGCTTTAAACTAGCAAAAATTCAGAGCTTATCTTGAAATATGGGTGTTTTTATGCACTTATATTTTTAATGGTCTTCCCAGCATGAGAAATTTTAGGTAATATACAATAGTGGTCTAGTAATTTGTTTGGTTTTTTAACTTACATGCCATTAGATGAGATTTTGTCAAATCAATTCATGGTGACCCAGAGGAAGTAGATGCCATTGTTTCAAACAATAAACAAACAAAAACATCTTTTAAGATGAAAGTCACTTCAAAGTACGTCTTAAGTTGTGTTGTGTTTTTTTTTTTTTCACAAAAACGTGATCAAATTCTTTCCAAGCAGCATTTCTATGGGCAAGCTCTCTCTTATGCTCTGGTGTTCAGTTAGTCTTGAACTACTGTGGACTTCCTTCTTCACAATCCCCCAGCATTCTGGGATATTCCCCTCTTGGCTTTTGTTTATGCCTCAGGGATCTTTTCTGATGTTCATTACAGTTAAGAGGAAGAGAGAGGATAAACTTTGTAATATGGTAACATGAAGGCCATCTCACAGAAAGCAGAAAAAGGGGAGGAGGAAAGAGAATGAGACCCAGTAACAAGCAGGATAGCAGAGAAATACAAGGATATAGTCTTTGTACAGTCCCTTGAGTGTTGAGCAACAATGAAGTTTGATTTCCAGTACATTTAGAACTCTGTTTTAACCAGGGTTCTCAAATGTGTTAAAAAATACCATATGGGGCCTAGTGTTTTTGATTAGAAACGCATTAATGTGGGACAACTGACTTTTCCAGAAGAAAGGCACTTCTAACAGGAGAAGGCTGCTATTATTTATATGAGCTGAGATCATCCCATTTTACTGATTCATTTAGACTGATGCCAACTATGCTGAAAACAAGCATTTCTTCATAAAGAAATTATGAAATTACTGAAGGCTTTGATCTAACTTCACCCAAGTTTTCATCTACAGGGACTCACAGCACAAACATTAGTCACTGGAAATATATACTACGTATCATATTTTATAATCAAGAAAAGGAGAGAGAAGCCTATTTGATCAAAATACGTTGAAACAACCTAAAGTCAGGTTTGACAGAACTAACTTCTGTTTTTTCTATTTTAGATACATTAAGTATTTTCTAATAGGAAATGGATCACTTAGAAAGCAGTAAGACTAAACACTCATATCCCTAGGCTTCTTTCTCACCATTGTAAAAGCAGTATATCCAAGGAGCTGTTTTTCAAAAATGCACACACATAACATGCCCAAATATATTTTACATTTATTTGTTTGAATTTGCAAATATTTGATCTGTTCTCTGATTTGCTCTTCCAGATTTGGCATACAGTGTTTGCAGCTAAAAAATCTCCCCTTAGGCCTGTAAGTCTAACCTGGCTGAAGAAAAATAAAATAACTGCCCTCACATCACATCATGTGATGATTAAATATGAAATACATATAACACAAATAAAAGCACAGGAAGTGGATTTACAAGATACTCAATCCAGTTTTACTGAAAGACAATTAATCAGGACAGTGGCTCAAAGTTGCTGTTACAACTCACCAAATGGTTATAATAATGACCAAGACAAAAAGGCTATATTCTCAGAGCAGCATGCTCTAAAAGAGTGCATGTTACAATAGTTGGATCAAGAAATGTGAAATGTAAAGTGTCAAATAGAAGAAAATGCCATCAGTTCACTGGTCCTACACTGAAGTATTAAAGAAGCCAATAGCCTTGAGGAATGAAGGCACCTCTGTTCTTTTTCACAGCATGGGCTGCCTGTGTTCCCCTTGTCAAACAGTAAATAATCAGAATCAATGGGAGGCATACGAAGTCTACAAAGCTTAAAGGAAAA
This sequence comes from Apus apus, assembly GCF_020740795.1. Classification (NCBI taxonomy): domain Eukaryota; kingdom Metazoa; phylum Chordata; class Aves; order Apodiformes; family Apodidae; genus Apus; species Apus apus. Next base: position 11,049,016 of record NC_067292.1, on the reverse strand, counting down.
ATAATTTCCCAGATACACCAACAGTCAAAGTCATTCCCATATTATATAATTCTGATTATTAGCAAAATAGAAAAAGCAGAGATTTGGACTAAATTTTGTATTCTATATTTCATTGGTATCTGTAAGATTTAGTGGCATTCTGGATTTATATTTTCAGCTCAGTATATTCTTTTGGCTGATCATGTGAGTAGAACTCACCTGCAGCCCCACAGAGAAAAGTCCAACAACCCCCAGGAGAGCTAGGCTCAGGCAAAGGTACTCAGGACATCAGAATTTATACCAATACCACATGAGGAAACACAGCTAGGTCAACTGGAAGGCCAGAATTCTGTGACAAATCAAAATTATGGATATATTTCTGGTGTATAACAATAATGTAAAGGGAATGATTCCTGTTCTCCCTACTCTAACACAAACAGGGGAGCATGTGTCAGTCCTTCAAGGCTCTCACCCCACCTTCTGCCATCCAAACTTACATGAAAAATTCAGAAGGAGAGGGCAGCAGTCATGACTACCACAAAGACACCAGAGAGATCACAAATATGCTGAAGTCCCAGGTTTCTGAGTAAGACACAGACATAGGACATAAATGGCAGCAGCAAGAAGACAGGCAGGGATCCCAGTCCAAGTTGAGGGGACTGTTTCTCCACCCTGCCTCCTTCCATCCAGTTTTGGGGTAGGAAAAAGTTGAGCAAATTAATTGTTTGAAAGTAGTACGATCATAATATTCATCTGAATAGCTGATAATTCTCAGCCCTATTGTGCAGCAGATGTAGTGCCTCTGTATGCCAATTTGGAAGGCTGGCTTAGAGCACCATACACTGACATGAAATTCAGGAGTACCCCTGGGATTTCTGTTCCCTAAAGTCAGCAAAAGCATATAGTATCACAGAGATGATAACAGCTGTCAGTCTCTCAAGGGAAAGGCTCTGCTCATGTTGTTCTTGAAATGAATGATAGAACAGCATTAGAAACATCCTCCCTGATGGAGGCTGACAGTTCCCTTTATTGTCTAGAGTTAGAAATGCATCAGATAGAGTACATGGTACTGTGAAATAGCACAGTTTGATTCTGCATAGTGAGCCACTCGTTATGTTGGATAATCTTACACAGAGAATAAGAGTAATGGAACACAGGGAGGAACTGGCTAATCAATGAGGTAAAAAACGGTCTCTTTCAGTTGTGTGAATCCTCTACAGCTAGTTGACCCTCTCATACCGTTAAATCTTACTGGAAGATGAGCCCACTTGACTAGGCACATATTTGTTGTCAGTATATCATTTACTAATGATCCCAGGATCACTGCAGTTGTCTCTAACTGAATTTGGGCATCCTGTTCAAGGGAATAAGTTAGGAGGTAGTGTTCCTTAGTAAATCTGTAAGATAACTGGGCCTAATCCAGGACATCTAAATTAGGAAGCCACTTCTCCACTCTCTACTCAGTGAGCGCATGGCTCCTGAAATAGACAACTAGGAGGAAGTCTGAATACTCTCAAAGTGGAAGATCCTAGCATACTAAATACAGTATTGGTGCTAGGATCATGCTGCCAGCTGGGAAAATATATCTGCTTTGTGTTTAATACCATCTACATTTTTGACATATCAGCTGAGCCCCTGGGTGATTTCAAAGAGGCTAATTATAATTATCTCTTCCTCTTACTAATAGTAGCACAGAAAGAGTAATGACCCCACTTGTTCAGCATATCTGGCTTATGGTCTGTCTGAGAAACAGGACACTGAGTGACCCAGGCAACACGCTTCCTGCAGCTTCTCTCAACTTCTGACATACAAATATTGAGCTTTCTTACCTGGCACAATATGAGGCAGTTCATGGGCCACAAGTTCTACTGTTGCTTTCAAGGACAGGCAGACACAATAATTTGGCTTCCTTGAATAAGGGACCACAGTCTAGATTATACCCAGCTTTGTAATTTACAGCATTTCTTTCAAAATGACCAGACACTTACAGTAGGTACAGGAATAAAAAATAAATAATTTTTTAAACCCACAAAAATAAAAAGCAGTGTTTCAAACCACTAAAATATCTCCATTTTCATTATTTTCAAAAGAACAGCATTAATATACGGTTTATAATTCTCTGTTCATATACTGTATACTGACTTTCTCCACAATGTTTCAGAGGTAGTTACAAATGCCAAAACAGAAGGGAAGTGGATGTTTCACCTCTAACTAATGGCAGTATTTATAGCCTGAAAATCTCTTCTTATATACATCTAAAACTGGTTTGTCAGTAGGTAATACAAAATTCCATCTGACACACTTGAAAACTAAGTGCCAGGCTCAGAGTATATTTTCAATTCAGTGTACAAGACTTTATACTTGGAGTTCCTATTAACTTCAGTAACAGCATCCATGCTGTTACCTTCTAACCATCAATAGGGAGCAAGTCCCCAGGTGAAGACAGCTAAGACTTGTACAATTTCCTAGGCAGAATAACTTTTAAAACAATATTTTAGGAATTTTCTACCTGATCTTTCTTGCAAATACAAAGAGCCTGGGAAGTACCAAAGGTCTGCTGGACATATCAGAGGTGGGTAGAATTTTATTTTGTTCATCTTTTCAAAACTGCCTCTGAGGTTTGTAAATATTCACTGTGGTCCTAAGGTTTTGAGAACGTGGTTATACAGCAAATTTGAATGATTAATGATCCAAGACATTTTAACATGTTATTTCTCTATTTTCAATATAAATAGTGTGTAAAGGGTGTTTAAAACTTTAATGAATTGAACTATATGAGTAAAGAATGTTAATCATTTTAATTGCCCGGTAGTCTGAAATTAGATTTAACAGTCTGATAATGTATCTTTAAAGGAATACAACCCTGCTCTATAAAAAATCCCTTCCAAGCCAATTCTAATAATTTCTATTTATCTTTTATGACATTAACTGTTATACCAGTCTGCCGACAGACAGCCTTACGCTCACATTTAGTTTAAATGTGGTGCAGTATAGTTTTTCATTATCATTAACGTGCTCCTGGTGGGCAGAGTGCAATGCAGTGGCACTGGTCACACTTCATTGCTTTATCTCATATGACAAAGAGAGATGATGTGCTTCAGTCCAGGCCAGAAGATGAAAGCAAAAGGTGGCCATGGAAAACTCCCCCTGCTGCCTAGGAACAGCATAAAGGCTGCATCGTGTGACTTGCTAACAGCACGAAGGGGCAGACAAATAGATTTTCCTCTATATTTATAACCAGCATCATTCTTCCTTTCAGGCCTTTCAGTGCAGGTAGCTGTTTTATATGAAATGAACAATCTTTATAGACGTACCAGAGCCATAACAAGGCTGATTTTCAGCGAGGCTGAGGTATATAACTCTTACAGAATTGTCAGGCTTCTTGCTCAACAAATCAAGCCTAACTTATGATGTTTGCAGTGTAATTTTTATTCCTGTTTGACTAGCCAACTACCCAGTGGTAATAGGATGTTAGAAAAGGGCAGTAGCAATGTTTGTACATGCCATGATTGATAGGCAAACTCTGCATTTTTCATTTATATCTCCTGATTCCAAATCAGTTAAGTTTAGGAAAAATGAAACAAAATGGCAAGAAAAATGCTTGCAGATTGCAGCCCAGCATTCTCGTAGATCTGAGTTCAGCCCACATCTGCTAGGATTGTCTGGAAACATTAAGATATCTAAATGAAAATCAATACTATATGTGCCAGCATTTACTACCAAGAACAAGTATCAGGAGACCTCAGCTAATCAGGCTTTCAAGCTTGTACTTGAGCCACAGCCTGAACCCCAGGGGTGTCCTAATTGGCCCAGACTAATCATAGAAGAGTTAAATTTATAACCAGGAGAGACATCTTGTTTTTCTTTTCAGTCATCATTTTGAAACTGAAAGCCTCACCTGTGTGGTAGCGGATGTGTGGTGATAGCCACCGGTCATGCAAGAACTGCTCCTCATCTGTCAAAGGTAAAGGAAAGACTAATTTACTGTCTTCCATAAAACCAGTCAGGCACATTTTAAGCTTTTGGTGGGTATATAGTGCTAGCAAACCTTTCACACAAACTGCATATTTTCTCAACTTAAAAGCTCTGCATTTAACCCTCCTGTGCTAGAAGACAGAAGGTTTATATTTTAAAGGTAAAAGGCTCTCTACACACTATGATCTTCTAGCCTTATTTTTTGTGTCTGCTACATAAATATATTCCCAAATCAAACACTGTTGGTGGGACTTTGTTTTCTTCTGCAGTAAATTCAGACATGAACTGAAGCTAACACAAAGTAGTTTCATTCATAAGGTACAAAGTTATGCATATATATAATTTTTCCTGTACTAAAATAAAATTCCTTATTCTAAAATAAAAGTGTGCACAATATTTCTTGGAAAACTTAAATTATACTGTTAAAAATTATCCTGCATCATGGGACTGGGTTCCTAATATTTGCATTTGGGATGCCAAATGTGAGCAGATTTTATACTATTTTCAACAAATTAAACACAATATGTAAAATGTTTATAAAACTCAGCCTTCTATTTTGGGCTTATTTTGAGTTACTTAATAATTCTGCATAGATTCATTTAAACAGAACAAAATAAAATTATGAATTAAGCCTGCAAATGCAAAACCTAATGTTTTTCAGTTTTCTTCAAAAGCATGTGTAAACATCCCTGGAGATTCACATCTACCAGAAGTTTAATAACATTATTTAGATTCTTTGTGTCCCATATGTTAGATGTATTTTTAATGTGCACCTCTTAAAACAAAACAAAAAGTTGTCAGATATTGTATTCTCTTCTCACCACTGTTAATGGTTTCCTAGACAGTGCTATCATGGAAACATCATGGCATGTTGTGATCAATGAAAGCTTGTTTCTCACATGGCATGATGTTTCCCCTGGATTCTCATCTCCCACTAGTGCCTGCTGTGAAATTTTGTCAGTTATTTTACCTTTAAGGATCTCTCCTGTCCTCCATGTTGTAAGCTACTGTGTTATCTTCCTGAATCAGTCTTCCTGTCTTTTTTTGCTGCTTCACCTCCCACTTCTTATGGAACAAGAAGGCTATCTTCATCTTCCCCTTTCAGTCCCCATGTCTGATAACTTACTGCTCTCTCACTGTGCGGCACAGAACAAGGTAATGAACTAGAAAAAGCAGATAGTGAATTTCAGCAAAATCCACACAAATCCACTAAGGACCAGAAGGCAAATATAATTCTATCCAAAACAATTCTATTATCTAACTTTGTATTTTTGGCCTGGATACTACATATGCCAGTCAGCAGGAAGGTCCCAAAGCACCCTGATCATCAAGGCACAGAATTAAGTTAGAGTTACTTCCTTCCTTTGCTGTACCTGTGTTGTTGTTTTTTTCTTCCCCTTTAACAATGACTTCACTATTAATCAAAATTACTTAGTACTTCTTTGTATCTGCATAATTGTTCTGGTAGAAACTCTTGATTTCTCTTTACCCAAACAAGACTTCGTTACCTTCACTTTTCAAATACATAAGGTAACAATTCCTAAACCAACAGCATTTTCTTATCGTACAACATATCAGCTCTTATAACTATACTTTCTGGTTCTGACTGACATCCTTTAATAAATCCTTCTGAAACATTTTTGGAGACTTTTGCTCCAAATTATCCTGCCTGCTTCCCTATCAGAAGTTGTCACACTCGTGGCAACAGAAAAATTTGTTCTGCAGCTGCCCCACTTCATTACCAGTGGAAGACTTCTATTTTTAAATGAATGCATTTGATTGCAAACTAAAAGTAATTAAAATGTTACAATATTTTTCCTTCTGTTACCTCTGTCAGAATGGCAGTAGCTTCTGGCAAAGAGGAGCTATGGGAGAAACAGAGGCTCTAATGTGTAAGGACACTTTACCAATCTACATTCTATTGCACTGTCCTAATCATGCCTAAGTGCTTTCATTTTTGGCATTCCTAGAATTCTGCTGCACTCCTGTGCTACCTGTAGCCTTATTCCACATGTGAAGAAAGAGATTCAGCAACAGGAATCCATTACAAAAAACATTCTATCTCTAGCTAACTTCAGTTACAATCCTGGTCCAAATGAAATAAACAGAGAAAACCAAACTGACTAGAGTGAAATCAGGATTTTGTTCCACAGACTTCATAATATTCCTCCAATTTGAGCCCTCATATAAAAGATACGTGTAAAGAACCATCTCTGTACATGTCAAAGCTGACCGAGTAAAAATGCTGCTCTATTGCCAGTGAGTCTCCATGGCATCCATAGACAGAAAGATACAAAGAAACACAAATTTAGCTTTTTAGACAGGGAAAAAAGTAAAACTAAATACCTCTGGATACTTACAGCATTACAATAAAGCAAAAAAGGTCAACTGATATCTATGTTGTTCAGAAGTCTTTTTTTCCCCCCAGTTTTGCAGCTTTCTTGAGGTCACTAGTAAAGCTATCAAGGACAGTTTGATGCATAAGTAGCAGACCGTGACTGCTCAAAGGCAATGAGGACCACTCCCTTTTCAGCAGTCTCTGTAACCCTATAGAGGGTAATACGCCCCAGGAGGTGGAGGTCTCAGTTATGAAAGAGAAGCCCTGTACCAACTCTGCTAGAAGAAAAGACTTCTACATGTAGTAAAGAAGGGTATACGACTCCTCTGCAGAGCTAAGAGCAAGGCTTAAGTTGCCTTAAACTCTCATTGAAAAGATGATTGATTCTGCTCTATTTTGCTTCTTCCAGCACAACATTGCAGGATATTTTCTCTGCTGCATGCCTCCAAGTTAACTGCATTTGTTTGCCAAGTACTGCAGTTGTCAGATGAACATGAACTCCCCCTGATGGTGCACACCTATTTTCCTTGTGATGAAAATCCTCTTTTTCACTAGCAATACAAAACTACAAAATTCTACTGAATGAATGAACTTAAAGCTTATGCCAAACTAACAATCTTTTCTTGGCAACTTCACACCAAGATTCTCTGCCAACTTTTGTTTAACAAGCAATGTTATTAACAGAGAAAATAAGTTTTTTTTGTTTCTGCTTTGATTTGCCTACTTGATGTTTCTGTGCAGTGAATTTTCCCCATGTATATACATACCCCAAAATGTAACAAAGGCAAAACACTTGTATTCTTTCCATAAGAACTGCTATCGTAGTCAAATTTTAGGCAGTTTATAGTTTGGTGGGTTTTTTCCCCAATATGTATTAAAATTATTATTCAAAATAGAGCTTCAAGGCACAAGCTTCAGACCGTCCTCTAGACTGCACTATCACACAATCCAAGAGCTGGATTTTCTGTGAAGATCTCGCCTCTTAGTGCTACTCAGGAAGTCGAAATGAATTAGAAATGAGATTTAACTAGCCAACAGATTATTCCCCTGGCACGGGGAACACGCTGCTGCTAATGTGCCAGCTCTCCTACTGCCACCCACCATCTCAGCATATGGGGTGTGTCAGGAGTAAAAAGGCAGCAGAACAGCACATCACTGTGTGGCTTCTCCTCCATACAGCTCAGTTAAGTCACCAACACTACAAGCAGCTCTTAGAATTTCCCATTAGCAATGCAGAGACTACAAGGTCAGAGATGAGCACGGTAAGGGAATGACACTCCCTCTTCCCCCTGGGTTGAGCATCAGCCCCTGGGTTCAAACTCGCCTCGTTAATTCAAGAGAATATTTTGCACAGTACGCAATCAAAAACAAGATTTGAAAAAATATGTTTATGCAATTCATGATGGAGTGTACAACCCAATCATGAGTGACCTGACACCTTCTGCTTATCCATTTCTTTAGCTTTTCTTCCATTGTCATTGCAAGTCAGCTCAACTCTTTTTCACATCCATTCCTTTTCTTATTATTTTTACTAAAGCAGAACCCTTAAACATTCTGTACATGTTTGGGGGTTTCTTGGGTTGTACAGATGGGTTGTTCCCTTAGAAGTAAATAAGAATGATTTGGGCATTAACATGTGCCATCATTCTGTGATGTACTTTTATAATTAGTCCAGTTATGTCATGTTCTTTGCCTGAGTCCAGATAGTATTTTGAGAATTTTTTTGTCTTTACTTCTCATAGCTTTTTATAAATTACATCTTTGTTCCTTTACCTTAAAAATTTAGATCCTTGTCATTGGCTAAACAAACGTTCCACATCAAAGATTTTTTTTTTCAAAGCCACACTTAGACAGCTGGACTTTGCAAGTATCCAGCATTTCTGAAAAACAAATTCTTTCTTCTCCAGGCAATGCTTATATGATGTTACATCAGTTTAATTTGCACAGTCTAATCATACTGATTTAGCTACCTATATATCACACTGAAGGGCAGTCACACCACTTTCCAGTGCCAGCAGAAAATACTTCTGCTGTTAATCATTGTACAGCACAGTGCTTGGTTTGAAATACCCACTCAGTACTTAGCCCACGGTGCCACATTCCATTTCTCAGCCCTGTCCTCCCCATCCTTGCTATCTGCTCAGGAATATTGCTCTCAGGTTGCCTGGTCTTTTATGGGTAACTAATATCATCCCCAATTTTCTGGTTTAGCAGTGGCGTTGCTTGCAGAAATGTATCTTTTGTAGACAGCAGATAGAAAGAACAAAGGATATGAACATCAGTTTTTAGGGATTTACATCATGTCATCTTTATTTTCCTTCATTACCAACTCCAGGACCATCTCACTATCTTCATTTAATCATTCTGGACCTTGAAGAGCTGACCAGAAAGAGTTGCAAAGAAGGAAAGATCTTGGTATGTTCATTCATCCAGGTGTACCAACTGCTCTCTCTATTTTATTTTTTTTTTTCCTTTTTTTTAAATAAACTCTTACCCCGAAGAATGGCAAGAAGATACTGAGAGAAAGGCAGAGGCCAAGAAAGAATCCTAAACAGCAGTTCAAAGACGGGGAAAAAAGAAACTGTAAGGATTGAGTCCATGTGAAACAGAATAATGGAGTTACCTCATTTCCAGGGAAGGTTATTCACACTGACCCAAGATGTCATTTAAGAGAAACTCTACTGTTATATCTCTGCAGAGAAGGTAGAATATTCTGGGTTCAAATGCCTGCAGACAGCTAAATTCAGAAGAAGAAGGAAAAAAAAAATAGCAGCTCTGACCCCTTCAAAATATTTTCTGCACTTCTTATATTACAATTGGCATCAGAGAGAAAATTACTAAGGCTTTTCACCACTTTTTTTCTTTTCATTAAAAATGCCCTTGGTTGCATCAAGTTTAAAATATAACAATACTGAAACAACCCAAAATTTCTTAGCAATAACAGTCTGAATGACAGAGTATTAGGACCTTTATCAAATGGGAAATGAACACAACACTGAATTGCACATAGTTTTTACTGCAGATTTGACTAAAGGATCATCGTTCATTAAGCAAGTTTTATAGGAGAAATGTCTCTACAATTTGAAATGTAATTAAAAAGTTGACAGGACATATATTTGTAGTACCCATCACTGCAAGTCACTTTGACTTCCAGATTTTTTTGTTGATACTTGTTTTTTGTATACTCTCGTTAAAAACTATAAACTCATTAGTTGCTGGATGTATTTGTATCACATTTTCTAGGTTCAGAGTCTTCTCATTTTACCTTTGCACATCATCACAGGCATTTTACAGTAGTATAATAATAGAATATGGATACAGTCAATGCTCTTAAACAGCACACTTTCCAAAACAATAGCCCTGATACTGTACAACATCCGGGTACCCTTTCATTGAAACAGTCCTCTTAGAAACACTTTAAGAGGGCTTTAAAGTAACCTTCTACATTTCATTTTGAAAAGGGGGAGGGAAGAGAAAATTTCCACATTGTGGATTCAGTCAGGCAGAGGACATGACTTGTGCAATCCCAATAAATCAGAGCATTCCCGTGTGGCAGAAGCAACAGGGGAATAGTGTAAGAGCAGTGCTGCATGTTGACCTAAGCAAGAGCTTATCGAGAAATGATGTTCTCTTAAACAGACTCCTGTAGAGATGTTCTGCATTTCCTCTGACAAATTGTAAGTGCCCTGACTGTAACATTCCTAACAAAATAGGGCTGATTTAGCAATGCACAAACTGCCCATTATCCTACTGCATAAAAAGGCCATTTAAAGCAAAGCCTTAGGACACTGGCCCATTGGAAACAGTACATCTGAAAAATTACCCCCATCTTGTGCCACCAAAGCTGTTAACTTCTCTAGGGAAAATACCTCATTTACAATACAGACAAATGTTAACTTTAATGAGTTTAAAAACTGCAATTTTTCTTGCATGACTTTGATAACACTTAAAATATTAAGCAAATACTTTGCCTGTTTTTTCACCTGGAATTCCATTTAACTGATATTTCATCTGTTTTCAGCTACCCTTGTCTTTCCCTCATTCAAGACAATACTGTGTAGAAGTGCAATTAAAAAGTACACCCACTCCAAAAAAATGCTGGAAAGATTAAACAAGCTGTTTTAACAAACTGTTTCTGTCTGAAAACTTTGCATGCCAAGTTTACTACTTGTCATTATCTTTCCCAAGAGATGGAGAACCTTTTTTAAAAGTATCTCTAATGAGATCTACAAATCTATGTGGAAGACGGTTTACTTTATTGTGTTTATAAAGATAAAAAATATTTTAAACAGGTTATGGCTCTTGGGACTGACAAAAACACAAAGGGGGTAAGGTCATTCAGAAATGTTAATAAAAGTTCTCATAAAATATGATGACTCTAAAGGAATAATGCTTGGGCATAAAAAATAACTATGAAAGTATATATCCTGCAATGGCAAACACTCCATTTTTCTATACCTCTCCAAATCCTTCATTTGTTCTATGGTGGACATGTCTATCTATTTGATTACCCATCTGGGATGCTATTACTATTAGCTGATGCAGTATCTCTGCCTGAACTTCACCCAGTCTTTTACAAGTTTCATTGAGAGAGAACTCTCACCTGCTTTGGCAATTAAATCCTCATTTTAAGCTCTTAATCTGTCTGCCAGTGAGCGACATCCAGAAAAGCCTTATCCTAACCACATCATAACCAAATCTGTGCAAACCCTGCAAGAGTGATGCCTTTGTTTTCTCACAGCAGAGTTTTCATGACAAGAAATTGTGGGCAATATAGCAAGAACAGGTGATATTTCTGAAGTTAGTTGTGTACCAGTAAATCATAACACTATGTTTATACTCTCCATCATCTCCTGTTCCTCCAGCCTAACACTGGGCTGCTCCCAACCATTTGTCCCAAGTTGAAAGGAACTGCTTTTTTCCAAGTTGATTTTCTCAGTCAAGTCAGATTAACTTGATGAAATAAACATCAAATACTGAATTTTCATGTTCAGTAAAGTACTTGAGACAAAGGCAATGCACTCCCCATTATATTTTAAAAATTTTAAAAAGATTTTAAAAATAAGAATTTAAGAACAGTTTCTGTATACACAAATAACAGGCCTTCAAGTATGTCACTCCATTAATTGTGGGATCTCAACACTTGTGTCTATTTAATACAGACATGTATTTTTTATTGTAGGCAAAATTTTGCTTTGAAAGTTGTTACCAAGTATTTAATAATTTTAAATTAATTTGATAAATCAAGCAACATTTTGTCACACTAAAAACAATAAAATAAACAGAGGAAATAAATAAGAGTTTAGAGCACTAGCAACTGATTATGTTGTCGAACTCATACACAGAAGATGAGATTCTCTAAGTCAGTTCTGAATGTGCTCTGTGCACAGATACATCAATTTAAATTAAAATAGTGAATGCTGCATTAGATTGAAGCTCACAAAAATAATATTTCAAAACAAACTAAATTAATGCAAATAATTATAATATTTCAGTTATTAATTTATATAAATTTTGGTGGGAAAAACAAATGTAAATGGATTTTAAAATCAGGTCTTAGTCAAAGGCACAAGAGACTTCAGTTTCCAAAACTGCAGTTGCTAACCTGGCTAATAGAAAGGTGCACTTTTTAAGCTTTTCATAAGAACATCAGAGGTTTCAGGCTCTGTATCTCAACAAGAATGCAAACATTTTAGCAACAGAATAAATCCATTCAGTTAAAGAGCTCCAAAACTCATGTCATCATGCACTCAAAAATTAGAATTATTACTCAAAAATACTACTGACCAGCTTACATACAGTTAAATGTACATTTTTGTTTAATATTTTATTTATCAAGATTTGTACAGTTTCAATAAATGTGTATTGGCAAGATCATGTACACAGTCATTACTCCATTAAAAATAATGTCTCTAATTTGAAGAGAAAAAATCCAAGAATAGCTAGGCAAACACCATTCATTCATTACCTCCTAAAGAATCAGAAAAACATCATCCAGGGAAATAAAGATATGTATTAAGGTTAGTCAGCCATGGACTCGTAAGTCAAAACATGCAGTTTATGGTGTATATGCAGCTTTCATTTTTTTTCACATGTATTTTCAGAAATAAAGAACAGGACAAAAAAGTAAGCAATATAAAATATTAACACTTGGCATTAATCTCAAATTTATTACTAGTCAGCAGACAGAGACTGCATGTCTTATTCCAGTTACAAAACCAATTCCTTGGTCTGCACATTTCTCTGTAAATCCAGGTTGGATTCCCAAACTCAGATTCTCTCCCTACCTCTGTCCCTACACAGAAAACAGGTAACTACCAAGAGAGAAATTTTATAGGAGTCTGTAGTGATGATACTGGTAGGGAGGATTCCTTTTCCTGTATTATATTATTTTTCAGAAGACAAGATAAGGATCCTTAAATACTCTTGTTAGCTTTCGCCCAAGCTACTTTTTTTTTTCTTAGCTAAAGAAGTTGTGATTTCAAAGGACTCCAAAAGCAAAGGGGAAGAGCAATAACAGCAAGGGATTAGGAGAGCAAAAGCTGAGCAAATCATCAACTTGTATCATGGACACAGCTTAATTACTACAAAGATCTCTATAAACATACCTAGATGCAAGATTTAGCAGATAGAAATAGACACAAGCAGTATAAAAGTTTTGAGTCAAACCCACTCCAGGCTTCTCCAGGTTTCCCACTGGAGACCTAAACCCCAACTACAAGGTCCTGTTGCCTTTCCCAAGCCATTGCACTATGCACTAGATCGGGTAATTCAGCTGTTTTAAAATAAAAGTTAGAGCACTATACTGGCAAAATTTTATACCACCAAACTAATATCAAACTCTAATACAAAGACAGCATCTTTATTTTATGCCATGATCTATACACAAGGCCACATTCTGACAGTCAGGACAGAGACTTGAAGTGGGTGAGGCATGTCCTACTCTGCTACCTCCTCGCCAGGGCACTTTAAGAGAGATACAGCCCTGGACAGTCCTTGTAACACACTGGAAAGGGATGCAACAGGCATTGCCACTTTTGCTTGCCTGGTTCTGCTAGCAAACATGGAGCAGAGAGAAATGTGAAACTGATTTCTGTCTCCCCACCTCTTGGTAACTATCCAAGCTAACCCCAATGCTGGTTTCAAATTGCCCTTGCCCACAGGGGTTGTAAAAGCAAAGACAAAAACCAAAGCAATTTGGAGCAACCCTTGAGAAGACTACTCACACTTGTACTTACAGGTACTGCAGTAGCTTTTTAAACCTTTCTCTTTTATGGTGAGCTCACAGAAGCAAAGACACGGCACATATCATATTCTTTTCAAAATTACAAGAAAGTACACAAAGCATCAGCTCCACTCACGTGTTTTGGAAGTAGCTCTGTATTCGTTTGTAGCCAGGCACAATTTAAATCAACATCAGTTGAAAATTACAATAGTTGCCAACAGTTCCCAGACAATGTTAGCACAGGCCACTCCCAGACATGTGTCATCTCCTCTAACCACAGGACAAGAACCATAGTGATACAATGGAACCATTTATAGGCTTAATCCATCAGCTTTCTGTGAGCTCAGTGCAAAGCTTCTGTAATAGACCAAGAAGTGGATCCCCTGTATCAACCAGGCACATCACAAAGATGCCAAGTTTCAAGGAACTGCTCAATGCTCATCTAACCGTGTCTCATTTCCAAGTACTTCTCAGGCCTGTGTATTTCTTCTAGTCCTTT
>NC_067292.1:10990000-11030000 GCF_020740795.1 Apus apus | reverse complement strand
AGCAAGTTGTTTCAAGGCTTGGAATGAGATCAAACATTTCTGGCATCCCCACTTACCAGACCTTTGATTTACAATGGATCTGTCAGAGGCTGATTAGACAGTGTGTGTTTAAAAACCTATAGATGTTCCACAATTGCACAAGCTCTCCCCTTCCCTTCACAGAGAGCATTTCTGCTCTTTGTTTGAATGGAGAGAATAAACCAGGTTACATAGCAGAACCTTACACCTTGCAAGTGGAAAACACCACATGCAAGAATGCAGGCAGCTGCAATTAAATCTTTTAGGTAGGAGCGTTCTGATTCTCTACTAAAAGAGAGCTGTAGCTCTCTGTACTGTAATATTCATCATGCCATTTTCTATTACCTTTTCCTTCCAGGCCTAAAGTTATAATAGTCTGCAGAGAAAATATTCCTAGGAACTGCTGCAACCTCCGCATATTTTCAATACTGTTCAAAGGCAACATGCAGCTAAAAATTAATCAGACAAAAAAGTGCAGGTGGCTAAAATATTCCCACACTGTAACATTTTTTGCTCATAATTGCAACTAGGGAAAAAAGGCTAGAAATATATTGTTTCTATTTGTACCTAGAACACTTGCAGCAAGAGCAGCAGGATTTGTGCCTGGCATCAGAATGTGTAATTCCTTAATACTATATTGCAGCATATGGTTCGTTGTAGCAAATTATGAATACATGTGTTTGGAGAGCTTTGGTAGTAAATTTGGGCTTTGTACATCTACTACAATGCCCAAATCTGACAAACATAATTTACGTAATATTAAGTTAATCCAGTATTATGAAATTAGCTCACTCTAGTAAAACTGTAATTTTTAAATGAAAGACAATACAATGAAATGAAAACAAAATAAACATTAGCATTTTGTGAAAGGTAGAACAAATCTTACAAAAGTCTGCTTTGTAATTTATTATAATGCAGTGTTTATGACTTCCAGTATATTTAAGACTCAGCATGCTTTAACAGTATAGTACAACTACAGTGCTGTTCAGAATGATCCCAATCTTTCAGCTTCTTCTAAGCGACATTCTCAATTAATTTGAGAGGCTTTTGAATTAAAGCTGCCTCTGACTAGGGTAGTGGCAAGTCACAACTCTGGGATCTGATTCCCACAATCCTCCTCATAGGTTCAAGCACTGCATTTGCTCCATGTGGAAAATTCTGATCAGGTTGATAAGGCTGTAGGAACATAGGCTATTACTCTGTGTGTGAGGCTATTCAAGATACGAAATTATATTTTTCATATTCATACATGTTACCAGGAAGAGAGAAAGTGATACAAGCATTACAATGTGAGCCTCTTATCTTCTAGGAAATTGCATATGTTGACATATGCACTTTTGTGCTTCTAAGGGAAAAAGGTGAGAAAATTTGCCAGATCAAGAATCAAGAATGAAAAAGAAAAAAGATGTGTTGAGGTCATCCCACGAGAACCTGGAGTGATGCACAGTTTCTGATTTCAACTCCTTGAGGAAAAAAAAAAGAAGCATAAAGAAAAAAGTATATTAGTATTTTAAGGTTGCAGAGAATTTGTGTTGTACTAGCTTCTTTAAAAACTAGAACCACTGATAGATTCCATGTAGGCATTTCTAGTACACGTCTGGTATATGAGAATAACAGAAATTGTCATCCCAAAATAAAAAGTCTTTTGCATCACTCAAGGCCTCATTTCTAATACTAAATGTTGTTTTATTCTTTTTCAAACAGATATTATTATTTCCAGGATTTCTGAGGTTTTTCATGTCCTAAAAAGCAAACCACCCCCTCAAAATGGGGATTTCCATAGGACATATCATATGCTCCAAATATCATGAGACTGGAGCTCCATCAAGTTATAGTTAGTAAAACCTAGAGGTTATAGCCCAGAAGTGAGCAATTGGACAATACAGTGGTTTCATGTACTTGTGAAGTTCATGTCTCAGCCAAGGATGATGCGTCACAGATGAAAATGTATGACCTTTCTTTTGTGTAAGTGAAAGCCATGTTATACGCTGCTGAATATTGTTACCGTCCTAGAAATTCGCTATTGGTATTTATCATTCTGCCACCTTATTTCATACTCTCTGAAACACACATAGAACACTTTTATCTGACCAATCAGTAAAATGCTAGAATTGCATTAACAGGTTAAATATATGAATGAATAAGGAGATATGAATTGGCACAAAATGTTAAAATAAAGTCCTTCACAAAATGCCTGGCATTAAATGCACATAATGTTTATGCCTGTACACCAAGTACAATTGCCTTGATCTCCTCAGTGTCTCAAATCCACATACTATATGATTACAAATTTTGCATGAGGAAATCTAATGCTGAATGAGGCAATTCAATTACCTACTGTCATAAACATCTGCAATTTGCATATCATGAACTATGTAAATCAAGCATAAAATTTGGCACATCTTAATGCTGGAAAACCTACATACCTGAACTCTGTGAAGAGCTTTAATTTTAGATGTTAACAAACTTATCTTTGCCACTTTCATCAGGAAGGTGAAACATACCAAATAATTAAATTCAGAAAGATGTGTCAGATAGGAGCTCTCTGCTATTGACGCCCAGAGCAAGACAACAGCTGCTGTGTTAGAGGAGCAGTGTCTGCATGCACTTGAGCCTGGAGCTGACACCATGGGACGTTTTGCAAAAATCAGTAAAGTGGGAAGTGTTTAACTTTTGAGGTCCATTTTTCTATTCATTGAATTGAAAATTAGAGAACAGAGGAAGACCAGAACTTGACTCACACAGTGCTGCCTAAGCACAAATTCAGACTATGGATTAACCTGTTTCTCTCTTTTTAGCCATGCCCAAAACAAGACCTCTATCAACTTGTATTTTGGTAGATGGTGTGGAGTAGGTTGATTTCCTGGAGCAAGACTGAGATCCAGTATCAGAAACAAGGCCTTATACAGGTGAGCCTAGATCCTTCTTATGACTCAGTGAGAATGCCACTAAATTTGAAGAGTGTGACATTTGAGTTAGGATTACAAGGAAGTAGAACTAACACACTACAGCAGTTTCAAGTGATTACACCCTGTGTGTGCCTCTTCACCCAGTAACGTTTGAATCTACTGTCCTGTTTCAAGAAAGTTGACAAAAAGGTCCTGCACATTTTTAGAGCATGGTGTATCCACAAATAGACAAGAAATCCTTCACTGACCTTGGGAACACCTTCAGAATGTCCTCATACCTTATCCAATATCAAAGACTTTGTAGTTGAATGACTAAAAATGCTCCAAAAAGAGGAAAAAGCTAGAGGACATCCACCTCAGGACATTGAGTACTTGTACAATACAAATTCATGGCAAACCAGACCTCAACAGTTTCAGTGGAACTATGTATTTCAACATGTGTAAAATCTACATAAAGTAACATACCTCAAAGCATGGCAGAAATGAGATGAGAACAGTCAATGTACCTGATTCAGTTACTGCAGGGTATTTGACCATCCACAGTTTGTACACTCAATAAAGGTTGTGAAACTTTCTTAAGTTCCCAGCATTACTCAGCTTCACTAGCAAGCATCTATACTACGTTGCCTGAACTATCCATCTTAGGCAGTCCAGTCGGATTTTCCCTCTATTCAGACTGTCTGTGTTTACAATAAAACAGCATTTATTATACGTTAACCTGAATTATCCTCTCACACGCACAGAAATGTGTACATATTTATACCCACATAAAATCTAACTCTGTTACTTTAGTCAGTAAGACTCCACAAAAATTTAAATTGTCATTTGCTAATTATAGCATGTCCACAGATACAGTTACAAAAGTGCAACAAAGTAACAGGTCTGATAGTATGAAAAAAATCTAATTTTTACCTATTCTATGTTTATTTTTTTATTCTTTTATCTATTACTATAAATTCCAAGAAGTAAGATCAATAGATAACATTTTCTAAGCCAAATTCAAGGATATACTGTTTGGACCCCTTAATGTTCAAAGAACATGTTCTTCTCATTCTGTCCTTTTAAAATCAGTTAAATATAAACAAATTAACTTCCTATGCATTTTGCTTCTGAGTGAATTACTTTTCATTCTTAGAGTGGTTTTCCATCACTACGAACCTTTTCCTTTCCCTTATGCACCAGCAAACATACTGATACAATTTAAAGGTCATGTTCTTTTCAAACTGACAGGGCCCTCCAAAATTTTGACGAGAGTCCCTCCAAGAATCACACCATACAAACGGAAAGGAATTAAGTAAAGCATCACTTGATATAGGCTCAATCATGTGAACTGATTAGAAAATGTAACCATGGAGAGAGGTGATTCAAAGTGTGACGGACAACCTTTCAAAGAAAGGAGATGTCATGTTGATAATAATAAGCAAGTACCTGACATTGAAGGAAGGAGTGAACACACAGGGTCAATAAAGATATAATTGCCTACTAAAAAAAAATCCCAAACAAATCTTTCTTTAACTTATTTCTTCAAACCACAAGATAAATATTTAAAAAGATCAAAGCATTTAATCTTTGTTGTTCAAGTTATGTCTTAGCCAAAAAATACTGAGAAATATATTACTAACATTTCAGTTGCTTAGCTTGTTCTTTGACCCACTAAAAAGGATACCTTAAAGTTCAAAGGCAAATATATAGAGTTTGCCTTAAAGGTTATATTGATACATATTGATCAGCATTACAAGTTAGATCATATTTAAGAAAATAGCACTGGCTTTGGTTTGTAATACCCACATCATTCAAAGAAACTAGGCAAGCAGAAAGTAAACGCGTCCATTTGAAAGATGTCGCTTATCAGGAAGATGATCACTTATTCTTTATACATTTTAAACAGAGTAAGTCTAAATATTTTCAGAAAATACAGTACAAGCTGTATTATGACAAAAAGATCTCTCCACAAAATAAAAGTGACAGTTACCATACATTATCAACAATAGATGAATCCACAGCCCAAAAGAATACCCCACCCTCCACTCCATTTAATCAATACAGAGCTTAGCTAAACTAAAGAAATTGGTAAAAAGTAATTGGAAAGTATAATATTCCTGCTGTCTTTTTGACAGTAAGCAATATTTAACCTACATTTTAAATATTTTTTTTTCCATAGCTCTCTAACTGCTAGTCTTTCTTTTCCCATCAGTTGCTAAGATTTATGGCACAAAAAACAGTTCCAGCATGCAATGAACTAGTATGGTAACAACTTGAAAACATTACATCCAAGACCAGTTTAATGATAAGACTTGTCTTCTCTTGTCTATATTAAAATGTATATAATGTATATGAATAAATAGAATCTTAACTGATTTAGATACTATATTCTTATTGATGTCAAAGAGGTCAGTGAACACATTTAGAGTTGTAGCCAACCATGGATTGAAGATTACAGTTACTTAAAAGGTAGATATGGAGTCTTTCTCTTGTAGTGCAAATCCAGCCAAATTTGCACCAGGTAGGGTATCTTAAATAGGTTAGGTAAAATAAATCAGAGGTACAACTCAAGTTCTTACTGGACAAATGCCCATTTCATCAAGAAAATAATAAACAATGGCACCCATGACAAACTTTGATGCTATTTGCTTGACACAATGCCTGTTCAAGGCTTGTCCATGTGTTGCAGATTGAAAGCGCCAGGACACCACCAAGGTGACACCCAGTCATACAATCTACTGCCTGTCTTAGAAAGAAACAAGGTTTTACTGCAATCTAGATCTTTTGCAATTGCTCCCTGGTCTGCTGGCTAATGAGGTCAGACAGTACTGTCCATTCTAGACATATTCTTTTTAGGGTATCATCTCTCCAAGAGACATTGCATGAGGACATACCCTTAAATGAGCCATCAAAGGGAATTAAAATGAGATAATGTATTAGCATTTTTTATGCGGCAAAAGTCATAATTCTAAAGAAAACAAAAATTGAATTAAATAGCAAAATAATTTCTGGAATTACGTAATATGTTTTTTATGCTATTGGAAAGCTTTTGTTACACACAAAAACAAAAGTTGAGCTTAAGACATGCAGACACCCCTGACTAGAGATCTTATCCAGACCTCCTTTTTTAAGCAACTGACAGGCTCCCCACACAGAGAAACAAGTGAGAGTGCCTCTGCATTCACACATATGAGAGGACTGGCTTTCCTTTTTAGTTTTCTTTTACTTTTATGCCTCTTAACGCAACCTTTCTTAAAGGAAATCTGAGACTGAGATTGTTGGAATCCATAAGTGAATACAACACACTCTCATAAATAAATACTTCTGTCGAGGTGTCAACAACATTCCTCCCATCAGGTCCCTCAAACTGCATGATGAGTGGAGCTTCAAAGATACCCAGTCATCTTTAATGCAATGCACACTCTGAAAACAAGTGACCAGTTGGTTTTTGGCCTACCACTGGCCAGCTCCGTGCTTAAATGAAAGTAGTACAGCCACAGCCTGCAGCAGGCACCTCTTCACTATGGGAAACATAGGAAAGAGGTGAAAAGGAGAAAGATAGTGGAGAAAGGACATGAGATTTACAATATGAACAAACGAAAAATCAGAAAGAAATCACATATAGTAATATTAGCCAAAAGTGTTCAGAGAGCCATAATAGCCAAAAGATGTAACAGCTAATTGCTCAATCTCTGTTCAGGCACATAATTGCAGTAGTCATAAGCTGTGCCTCCACTAACATTTCAGTCCAGAACAGTGGTACAGCTTTGAACATTCTCCCTTATTTATGCCCTCTTACTGTAGTTGTCTTTCTTCACAAAACAGTTTTGATGACCCAATTCTAGATTCAGCTGGGGGGGGAGGATTGAGGAGGGGAAAAGCATCTCACAAAAAACCCAGGAGGCTCTGCTGCAGTTGTGTGCCATATGTACTCCATCTTTCAATGGAAATAAAAAATGCAAACAAATTCTTGCTTCTCCATTCACCTCCAAATACATGCATGGTGGGGACGTTTAGGTCCAGTGACTATACTAAATGTAGAGTTAAGTAAAAAAGTCCCAACATTTACTTATTGTGGGTATGAGGCCTCAGTTCAAATCAGTTGGATCAAGTGATTCATTTTTACAGTGCCTAGTTCCTTGCCAATGTAGAGAGTGACACGAAAATGTAGGTGAAATGGAGATTTCAACCTCTGTCAGAGAAAGGTGACATGTTCTTTGACATTCTTGAATAAGCATAAACTCTATGACAAAACCACTTGGAACATGGGACCCTATTTTCAAGTTATACATGAGATAAGAATTATTTCCTTACAGAATATTAAGTTCTGATACAAATGGAAGGGGATTGAGCCATCCCATCACTGTCTGACATTCCCTGCTAAGAGAGAACAGGAAGGGCATAATGCAAAAAAAAAAAAAAAAAAGAGGCCAAGCATCTTAGGGAGAGGACATGAAAGCAAAACCCAGGGGTTGCAAAATCCTCATGAACTAAACCCATGACTCAAATTAGTATAATTGAAAACCATTAAGTTCAGCTCTGTTCAAGTAAAAATTAACTTTATAGAGAGTATCATTATAAACTATTGCTTCATCAGGAATATACATCATTATTATCTTTTATAATTTTTATCCTCTCTTCCATGCAGCTGCTAGAAGGCAGTTACACTGAGAACTGGGTCTTTCCAAAGTTGTTAACAAGACACATTCCATTTGGTTCATGGTTAGTATTATGAGGGTTTCTGTCTTATGTCACTATTTCTGACATATGCTGGAGATAGAACATCTTGGCTCAAAAAATATTGGTCCATCGCTTTACAAGAAGAGACTGTCTTGATCACAGAAGCAGTTAGATTTACTACTGACAATGCAGAGGTAACATAACCTAAACTTATATAGCTCAGAGTCTTACATATTGTAAATTCAATTAGCAATTCTTTTATCTTCACCCAAAACAGATATAATGAAAATTGCAGATTGAGAGCTTTTCTTGTATAGCTCTGACCACAAGGATAAATACTGCCTTGCTGTAGCTGCAAAATTTTTAGCCCTCTCATTTTTCATCCAGTTCAAGTTGTTTGATTCTAAGAGTCCATACACTAGGCAGTCAGAGCACTCATTTATGAACACAGCGCAGGCAAATGTGCATCTGTTGGAGATGAAAGGCGTAACAGTTACGCATAATTTTGCCACAAATAAACTTTTCCTTTGGTTTATGCTACATCATGCTCTTCCATTTGAAGAGTTTTGATAAAGCCCTGTTACTCCCTTTTCTTTCACTATACACAGTGTGGATACATTAGATAAACACTTTTATACGTACCTGTCAAGGAGAAATATCCCACACAATGAGGCAGACCTTGTGAAATAACATTTCACTTATCTGTTATGTCTTTCTGAATCTTTCCTAAGAACTGTAAGTCTCTAATCTCAGCATACAGCCACATACTGTCTTGCTCCAAGAAATTTCTGTTCTCAAAGACCAGCAAACAAATATAAACATTCTGATGGAGAAGGTTTCAACAGTAACAGGGACACTATTTTACCTTTTTTACTTTCTTTTTTTTACATCTAATAGTTATTTTAGTAATAGTCAATTCACAAGCATACACAGAATTTGAAGGGGACTTCAAACAATAGTAAATTTATTTTTCATGTACTTTCAAACTTACCTGTGTGCTTGCAATAAATACAGAAATCGAGTAAATTAAAAACCTGTTGGATTTATACACTTCTGTCCACACTTGTCAATCATTTTTCAACAGCAAGTGTTTCAAAATAATGGTTATAAAACCTTTGCTAACAGAAAAGAACAACCTGTTCTGGTGAACAGAGTTGACATTTAATTTACTCCTGGAAATTTAAGTTGCTCATTCATTGCTCTTGCATGTTGACAGTTAAGATTCCTTTAATGTTCTTTTGCAAAACAATAAATATAGTGTAGTTAAATCTTAGATGGGAAAACATGCTTTGTCTTGACAGAACCACAGTTAAGCATAAAGTTATAATGTCCAAATAATCTCTTCTGAGACTCTGTGTCATAAAATATGTAGTCTTTCAAAGCATATACGTGTCTGTTATTTGATTTTTTTTTTTTCTGAAATCAAACGGAAATAGATGGATGCATATCCTGATTCTTTATCTACAGATCTGAGTTTCTCTCTCCTTCAGTCCTCCTCTGCATGCTATAAATGCTACCTAAACAATGAGAAAGTTACTACTTCAGTCTAGGTGAAAACTGTTGCCAACCACAGAAGCCAGTTTTTTGATTGGATTTTTCTTATAAAAGCATCAGCCCAGTGAAAAGACTTCAAGAAACCTAAACTGGTAATGTAATTACTTCTTTTGGTCCTACTAATACTGATGATATTTTAACTAGTGATCCAGGAGTTACTTCTCTAATAATAAAGAAACGGATGCATCCATCTTACTTCATGTACATGAAGTGAACCAAGCTCAGTTCCAAAACCTTGTAAGCATATACATCTATTTATTTTGTGCATAAGAGGGAAAGTATGGTTCCTTGTTACAGCCCAAGAGATTAAAACCTTTTCATTTCATAATCAACACAGTTAATCTCTCGCATTTCCTACATTCTTGAGCACTAATTGTCTAATATCTCTACATTTGGCAGATTTGTCTTGAAATAAAATTGCATATTAAAGAAATTCTGTGATGAGAATACATTCAGTGATGTAGAAGTCACAAAGAACACCCCAGCTGGTTTAGTAAATAATAAAATGGAATATTAAATTTAGACTTTTCATCAAATATGTTAGCATGATTCATACTATGGTGTCTTTTCAGCTGGGTACTTCTCTCCTTTTTATTGTGAATAGATTATCAAAATACAACCCAGAACGTGTGCTTTTTTAATCACAGAAAAGGAACCACACAAGTTCCCAAACAGACAGAACACTGCATTGAATTGATCTGCAAAGAAGTAGCCACCCTCAGCAATGACTGCACAAGTACAGATTAATTTTATAGTGTATTGTTAGGACAGATACCTCAGCATGCTCATGATGGGCCCTATTACCGCAGCCTCTTATGTTTTAAAAGCTGTTGTGCTTACATCATATGCTATTGAAACCTCTACTGACTTTCAAGCAAAAGTAGCAAGGGGTCCTCTCAGTCATCATTGTACACCAAGGTGCTCAAAACCATGGTCAGCATTGAAAGATAAAATAACCAATGCAACAGGTCACAAAACTACTGATTGCTGCAGAGTGGACAGAATTTCTTAGTTTAAGTATTGTATGCTCCTGTTTTCCTCTATGATCCGTAGTCCAAAATGGTGCCACTGCAAAGGACAGTGTTCTTAAACAGCAGTGTATCTGTTTTAAACACTACTGTTTAAAGAGAGCTCTGAGCTCAATGAGGGCAGAGTTGCACTTGGAGAAAGTCACAAGAAGCAAGCACAAGTGGAGGAACATGTGCTATGTCAAATGAACTTATCCAAACTTCAGGAGAAGAGTCTAAGTATCCTAACCTTTCATGGAAGTACCAGGCAGGAACAGCAGTTTCTGTAAAACTCCACAGAGTAACACATGGATCATGCATGCCAAATGAGAACTTGTCTGATATTTTCTGAAAATGGGGGCTGTTGAACTAGTCTTTTAGAGCTATGGACATCCACAAACAATTTGAAAAGGACTAGGTATTTCGTCATCATCCCTTTACCTCTGGCTCTTCCTACTAGAACCCATACCCTATACAGCATCCGCAAATGAAAGCAATCAGATTGTCTGAAGCAAAATACTGCATTCAGAAATCAGGTTTCTATCTGAAGTCTTAACCAAACTCATAATGATCTGGATAGTCTGCAAGAATAAGAGGAAGACCTAAAAAGCCCATGAACTTTTTATGTGTATAAGTCAATACGTTGGTTAGCTAAAAGAGAAAGAAGCCAACTAAGTTATCCTCAGGGTTCCTATAATTCACTTCCAGCATCCAGAGTATACTACAAGGCAATTTCCTTCCTCTGTTTAACCAAGACTCCCCTTTAAGTTGATTTTATTGCTAGTTCAAGATTCCCTAAACATATTTTGTAGCCACTACAGTAAGAGTTCCTGCAAAAAAAAATGTGTATTTTAAATTAGTGCCAAAGGAACTTAGAGTCTGAAATGTAATTGCTTATATTTTACTATAAATCAAAAGAAATAGTAAACTAAGTATTTCTGAATAATAGAATAAATCCTCTCTGTTTCATCATAAACATTCAACATCTTACTAAGAGGCAATACGTTTCTGTCAGAAAGGGAAACTTTCTCACTCTGCTAGGGGAGTATTAGAACATCAGGGAGTTTTTACAAATTCCTGCTAGTTTCAACAACAAGAAAAAAAATGCAAAGGGGATCATCCCTGCTCAGCATTCAAAGACCAGACCAAGAGGAAAGAACTAAGAAGAAACTTGAAGGGCAGAGAAAATGGCAGTTCTGTATCTCCACTCACTTTGCATTTGTTTTCTACTAATTAATGCCATCAGAAAAGGCGAAGTTTAAACAGAAAATATAGTCTTATTCTTGAGACCCAAACTCTGTTCAACATTTCAATTTTAATGACCAACATTTCCACCACAGAACACAAAGACTCAAAATATAAACCTTCTTATTTTGCAAAATACAGTGTAAATCATACATGTTAACTCTTATACTGCAAACTGTGACTGCTAGAATTGCATAGGAGCAGTTATACAATTCAGTCATATTGTTTGGGCAATATCTTTTCCTTCTTTTTAGCTGCTAAGTCTTCATCTGAGAATGCAGCAATTTCAATTAAAGTAGAACATAAGGCATATAAAACATAGGCTAATGTCTGAATCTGAAATACAATGTGTGCCTTGAAGCACTGTATCATAATTCAGTTTTGCTTTCATTCTGTCTAAATGTGTGCTTACCAACAATAAAGGCAGGCTCTACTTTGTTATATAGGAGGAATCCTCAGCTCTCCTCTCCCTCTTTGATTTGACCTTCTCTACCTCAAAGTTAGCATACTGCAAAACTTTTTTGTGAAGTTTATGCAGACTTTAACTTTGTTTCAGAGTGACCTCTAGTCCTTATAACTACAACAGCTCTGAGCTTCTTCAGAAATCGATCATGTCTACATCCATGTTTGTACAATACCCACTGAAACAGGACATTGCCTAAGTCTGGGGACTCTGGGCAATACTGTAACATAAATATTAAATAATAATAAAGTTCTGTCAAGTCAGTGATCTGTGAACTACAGCAGACCCACACGATAGTACATTATGACTCAAAGGGAGCCCTTAGCAGCCATCATATAAAATCTCTATAGTCTAAAAAGTACTTACACAATGATTTACACAAAAGCCATACAATTAATAGGAATTACATATATTCAAAATTAGTACATACACAAAAAAAACTATATTTGAGCAACAGTTAAGAGACTTCAAGGACTCATTTTTAATTTGTTCTTTCAATAACTTCTGTATCAAACTCTAAAAATGTTCATAGATATACACACACACACTAATAAAATACAAAGAAACCAAGTGTTACTAAGGCATTGAAATAGATTTTGATAAAATTGGAAAATCCTTTTGCATTAAGAGACAAGTATAATTAGCAATTACTTTAAAATAGTGAGACAGTTTCACATGAAGGTTCTCAAAATAGGGCTGGAATTTATTTTCCATTTCATCTATTCCTAGCCAATAATTTCACCATTTCCACTCATGCCATAAGAGACCTATAGTGCATCAGCAGTAATGTTAATTTTTGTGGAAAATGTAAGTTGAGCTGACTTACTTGCAAAATTGGACTTGCATAGAGAGGTAACAAAAGATAAGGGGGAGGGGGGAGAAATTTGCAGATTGAAATAAAGAAATACACCTGTTTGGTTATCTGCAAAATACCAAAACACAACAAAGCTCAACATATTCAGTCTTTCATTCAGCTACAATGGCAAGTCTTGCATATTTAAATGGAAACAAGACCTACTACAAAACAAGTGAAAAATCATATTCACTGAAATAGTCAAACGTGCCATTATCCCTTTATAAGACTAAGCCAATTATGGTTAAACCTGCTGTGCTTTTATTTTCATCCTACTTAGTTAAATGTAGACAATTTAAATAACTTTGGAATGGGAGAGCACATGCTTCACCTTAAACTAAGAAAGGTGTACCCTGCTTTTTTCCTGATAGAAATTGTAGGGGCAGGTATTACATGAAAAATAATACTCCTCACATGTAAAAGGATTTCTATATATTATAAAAGTCACTTTTAAAACCTATATATTACCTAAGATAAACCTTATAGGTATGTCTAGCTATAGGTTAAAAATAATTAGACCCATTTCCAAGATAACTAAGTTCCAGCAGAAATCTGTGAAACTAGACATTTAAAAACTCTCTTGTATCTACTGAAAATAAATTCAGCTTCAATTAGCTTAAAATCTGAGCAACTCACCTGAGAGACTCAAAGAAGGCTATAGGCAAACTTCAAAATGAGTCACCGAAAACCTAGATTTTACCAAAAAAAAAAAAATACACTAAATACCATGTGTTTGAAAGAGGAAAAAAAAAGTCCAAATGCTTTAAATGTTTTATCTGGAGAGGAAGAGAAACAACAAGCTCTCTAAAACATGTTCTGAAGTATTCTCTGAAAAAGCAGTAGACACTAAAAGTCTTATTTCAGAAACAGCTTCTCCATTTCATGTTTCTTTCCATCATCATTAGGTATCTTTTATTTTTTCCTTATTGCTGAAAATAAAAAGTTACTTCTACTGACATTAAAAGCATGATTTTACAAAGTATTTAATGCACTCTAAGGATACTGTTAAAAGACATTGGCGTGTTGATGTGAGCCATACAAAGGTCAGTGATTTGGAGTCTCTTTCAGACAATTTGCCAGGATTTTGGCATTTTGTAAGCACACATAGGACAGCTCTCCAGCAAGCTGACCTTGACAGTGAATTGGATAAATAAACCTTCAATTTACCCCCTCCAGCTCAATGCTAGCCCAGCTGATCCCTCTGGAGCCTTCACCTGTCCATACCATTCAACTGCCTGCAACTTTCAACTGACGAACATCCACAGCTTTACAGGTTCTGTGACAAACACCATCTAACAGATAAGGCTTCTGAAAAGTCAAAGTCAATAGTGTTTCCATTGAAAATTTAATGCTGCTTCCATCTTTACCCATCATTCTTCCTACTGTTGCACGTATCCCAGGAGGCACCTCAAGCAAAAGCACTACTCCATAACAGGTAATGACGTGGCATTTAATGATACTGTCCAAAGTGATCCAAGCCCATGGAAAGTAATGTGCACTCATGTACCAGATAAGCACAGCTGAATGTACTGGAACAGCAGTATCTTTCACTGCACTGTCACTAGATACAATGTGACATATGCTCTGCCATTGTACCTGGCTTTTCCTTTTCCTTCACCATCAGAGGAAAAGAGCATTTTCAGATACAGAGCACCAAAGTGTTAAGGGAATTCAGTAAAAGGTAGGATGGCAACATATCCGTAATTAAGTATTCACAGCCTCTTTAATACTTCAGTGCTCTTGGATTCGCTACTAAAATCTGTGAATTATACCTCATTGAAAAATGTCCTTAATCGACTCTGACATGTTTTATTGGAGGCAGAAAAAATGTTTCAGTATGATAGATAAGGTTAAAAATGTTACTACTCTGATCATTTACTCTAGTGCCTTGCAAAAAACTCCAAAGCCAAAAACCATTTACATCATTCATCTGATGCAATGGAGAAAAGAAAGCATTATCTGACAGCCCATTTTAGCTGATGGGACAAAGTGCACATTTTCAATTTTTCTGACAAAGTTATGTTGTTTATGTAGATAAGAAAAAAACAACTGTAACATTTCTACTGAATGCCATAAGGATCTGAATTTTTAGTTAAACAGCAAAGTACCTTGAGACCATGCAGAGCACAGCATGACAAACAAAAATCCTTTTTATGGTTTCAAATCAAATAATGCATTACATGTTTTCTACTCTAATAGCAGTGCAGAGTTTTGAGGCAGCCCCCGAACAATGGAGCAATGACATCTCTATGCATGTGAGAATACTCCTCTGGCCATAGCATTTACCTAGGAGGTTGTTTCATAAAAACTGCTGAAATATTTTTAAGTAAACATTTTAACTGAGTTTTTCTTGTATGAATTCTGATAATCTCCAGATATCAATAGCTTCTGCTTACTCTGCTCACTGCAAAAGAGATTAACAGGATTCTCATACATATTCAACTTCTTGCATTAGTCTAACTAGAGTGATCCATGACTATGTGGGGAAGATAGCAAGGAAATAAATTGTTTAAACTCATCAGCAGCAACTTCTCCATGGAGAGACATGACACTGGCATGTGTCATGGCAGAAAAAGATGGTTATTAAATTATATTCTTCAGGACATAGCACATTAAGTTTTCAAATAAATAACCTATACTTTTAAAAGCTATATAGACAGGCTGCATGACAGAGAGAGGGAGAGACATGGTATGTTTTAAGAGTCTCCATTTTGGTTTTGTGCCTCAAAAAAATTCATCATCTTTTTGGTCGTGCCAGTAAAGTGAAATTACTAGAAGTAATTTCATTTACTATGTAACTTACAAGATTACAATTTCAACACAAATCAGGAAGAAACGGTGTTTGCTATAAAACTAAAGTAATCCCATTTCAGTTCATTTTACTACTCATACACCTAAAGGCACACATTGAAGAAACTGGCTCAATAACCTTAGGCTTTGTGGTACACATCTAAATTACAAAGACATGTCTATGAGCTGTTCCTTTACCCATTAGAAATCAAACTGAAAACTTACAAATAATTGGCTAAGACCCTAATTCTACAGCATGGACAAGGCTTTAAATATGAACCAGATGTTGGATTTTGTTCTTTAAACAACAGTTCTAAGGACAGAGAAATATCCATCTTCCAAGACCATTTCTGCCTGTAGACAATATGACCCATCTTAATGAAGCTGCTGAATGCTTTATGAGCAATTCCATCCACTAGTTACTCTATTCTGGCACCAAAACTGAAATATTCATTCTAAATCTTGTCATTAGGACTGTATCGTATTCTGCCAAATTTCCAGTGCCAATTCTTATTGTGATGGAGTGTTTTTTCAGATCCAATGAGATAACAGAAAGGTCCGCCTACATACACTGTAATATCACTAGCTCATTAAGCTCCCCATTCCCACAGATACTGCTTGAGAAAGAGACATAGGGAAAACAGTTTTCCATATCCCAGCTGTATTCATGCTACCCGCTGCTATCAGCTGCCTATATCTCTGTTTATATGGTTAATCACAATCATAAAAATTCTACTGAATCAACTGGTCCTTCCTTCAGAAACAGGGAGAAGGAATGAAAGACAAGGAGGATGGATAATTCAGGGCATATTTCAAAATTTTTGAAAAAATATAGCCATGCACTCAGTAGAATGTAAAAATAAAAACCTCAACACAGAAAAATTTATGGTATAAGAACTATGTTTGTAAGTCACACTAGGGTCTGTCATCCCCAAACTGTGCCTTCATTTTACTGCAAGACATTACTGTAAACAGAACTGTGACCTAGGAAAAACACGGAAAAAGGTTATCTTCTGAAAAAACTATTCTTTTAAGGGCATATATGAATTTGAGGAATAAAAAAAGCTTTTCCAATTTAACCTTTTTTTTTTAATAATATGTGTGCTTTAGAAGGCTGTCACACGAGATAATGAGGTCAGCTGCACAGCCATTTTCAGTGCTGAGACTCCTACCCATGGGAAGACATCAAGGACTACAACCAACCATGCATTCTCCAAAGTAACTGTGGAGACCAGACACAGAGAGTGGGTCATATCTTTGTCTTCTCTTCTCTGGAAAGACCAATACGGGTAAAAGTAAGGTGGTATTTAACACAAAAATACAAACCCTTTATCCCACCATAAAAATAAACAAGTTGAAGAACTGGGAGTCTGAGCCTCAAAACTCATGATCTGCAGTTATTTACCAAACCTTAGTCAAACAGTGTAAGACTACAATTAACCCCAGAATATTTCACTTAAAACCAGCATATTCTTGATAACTTAATCTTTGTACATGCAATTTTTCACCTCAGAATCTAACATAACACCTCACCTATATATCACAGCCAGGCAGAAATTCACTCTTCTGTGCCTCAGTTTTTTGGATCCTGCTTTCCTTGCCTTTGAAATTATTTATTATATTGTTTTTGCTGCATAACAATTGCTTTTCTTTTATACATTGTAGGGCTCAGAAGGAGGAAAGGAAAGAAAATGTATTTTCCTTGTTATTAATTTTCAGACTGCTTTTTTTCTTATTTATTTTAAAGTAAGATGGTTTATTTCCCAGTCAGTATGCATGCCTTGCTCTATGAAGTGCGAGGTGCAATTGCTGCCCTAGCTCTGTGTGTGGCTGTAGCCTTAGAAGTCACAGATAAAAGAAACAAAACATTATTTTTATATTTTTTTTTTATTCCAAAGTGAAAAATCCATTTGATTTCTTTTTGTTTATTGCTGCCTTACTTAGGTAATTGCTTGAGTTGAGTCAGACTGACGGCAGGGTTCTGGACCCTCTGACTCCAGTCCTTTTGCTTTATTTATTAGTCTCACTTATTAAAATAATGTTATGGCTTATATGATGGGTACTATTCAAGTAGAAGTTGAATCATTTATATTTGCAATCTAAGTCACTGATTGACAAAGAAAACCCATACAAACCCATTTGCAAAGATGCTCTAAAACACATGAAAAATCACAAGCTCAGCCCCCAAAAATCAGAGTGTCCAAAAAAAGTCTGTGAAGATTTTCAAGGCATCTAAGTGAAACAAAGCCATGGCAACTTGCAGGTAAGAGTCAGCCCACACAAGAAATGTAGCATCAACATATATGAAACTTTGCCGTGCTTGAGCAGATCACATGCAATTGCCAATTGGCCTAATTCATTCAGCAAAACCTGAGGAAAATTTAGCACATCATCTGCCTCTCAGAATGATCCAGAGACCTACTACTTCAAACAGCACTGTATTTACAGTATTTCTTTTTTAATTCCTTATAGGTATCAAGCTCCTGAGATGTCCTATTATGTGGTGATTCCAAGTGAAAGCAGAGAGATATTTAGCTATCGGTTACCTCAAATTGTGATGATGTCCTTTCCTAAAACTCCCACGCTGGCTAACAAATTTTTCATGAAAATATTAGGTTACAAGATAAGTTGCAAAAAGGAGTCATAAGCTTCCTGATTTCAACTGTTTTTTAAAATTTTCATTGATTTTTTAAGCTGATGGCCCAGGATAGAAATCACATGAACAGAGTATTAAGAAATTCATGTGTCCAAACCTTTAACCTTGTCATAAATTGTTCCAATCTTTTCATCCTTGATGTGCAACATATTTGTTTTAATAAGCTATTAACTATCCCAAATACCTTCAAAGAGAAAAAGAAGTTGTAGTTAGAGTCATGTATTGAAAGACAAGCCTTCTGGTTGATGTTCTTGGATCCACACGTCCTTGTCATATTTGCCTGATTTATAAGATAACTTCCTCACTCAGACTCTTCCCACCTGTCGTGTTCATTTGTTTTTCAGTCCTGTCCTGTGGCTGAGTTCCATTCACCCTTGGCACAAAGCGAGGTGCATTCCTCTAAGCCATTGGGGACATTCTTAGTGGGTGTTTTGGTTTTTTCCAGCCTATTAGTTTCAGTGCTAGTGCTGTTCTGGTTGCCTTTAGCAATCTACTGTTTTGGTGTACAACTTCTATATTCGCTTGAGGCCACAACAGTATCACTGTTCTATGTCATATTCCATTTTGTCTCACACAGCCTTTGAACTCACTTGAAACAAATGCAGTCTACTGCCACCAACAATTGAGAATGTTCATCCATATGTTGTGAAAAACACAACCCACCCTGATGGCTTAAGCCAGTAAACCAAATGTTTATTGTGAAAGCATAAAAGGAAATGGGAGCCTGAGTTAAAGGTTTCATGACCTCTAGTGTTAAACAGTGGCATGGTTTATCAAGGTAACACCTTCCCCCTGTTATGTCAAGGCTTACTAGCCACAGAAGCATCCCAGTTGTTCTTCCACAACAATTCTGCTACATTATTGAAGTGTTTGCTTTTAATTACACTCTTGATCTCACATTCTTTGTTAATGACCACCAAATGTCTCACATAAAGCAAGTCCCTCAACTCACACTTCAAAACTTCACAGTACTAATACTCTATCCCTCAAAAATAAAATTAAATTCCATTTGCATTAAGTGGCATAACTTTTTCTAGTCTGCTCCTAGCCTCCAATGCAGCTGTATATCCCCAATACCACTGACTCCTCATCAGTTTCCTGTTCTCTTTTGACTTCTCTTGCTGTCATTTCACACTCAACCGCCTTTTCTGTAGTGTATCGTATACTATATATTATTCTACTATATTTCATTTTGCTTCCTTTACATTTTAGGATAATCACAAAGGCTGCTCACTGTTCACTAAGCCTGTTTTGTACCTTGAAATTATATGTATATTGTCCATAATCCTTGCACACGCCTCCAAACCTCATAAGCAACTTAGAAGTCACTTGCCAACCTGAAGACAATGTTATAAGAGATGTCTAAATTTGAAAATGCAAAGGTACACGAAGAAAAAAAGCTCATTTTGATAAAAGCACATTGGTTGAAAACACTAGCAATTGTCACATCCAAAATATTTTATGTTTATATTAAAAAGCAATTTTAAATTTGAGTCATTCACTGCTAATTTTTTCCTCAGTGACAGCATCCAAATTTCTCTTCAAAATTACATATGCTGTCAGAGTTATCACAGAATGTTTTTTAATTTTAATTCTACAATAATATAGATAATAGTTATCTTTGCAGAAAGATAGATTACTGAATTCTAAACCTTGCGTGGAAACAAATTTCTTACTTTAAACTGTATCACCCTCACTGCGCAGAAAGAGTGATTATAATCTTCAAGGGGGGGAGGAAAAAATCTAAAGCCCTCAAGAAGGAAGCCTTTCATAACTTCACCATTTTTCACAGGCAAGTATAATTATAGTTTTGCATAACCATCTAATGAGAGGAAGTCCTTTCTTGCAGTGTTAATAAAGGACCTTGCATAACATGTTAACAAAGCAATGGCACTCTATGTAGGTAATGTC
This sequence comes from Apus apus, assembly GCF_020740795.1. Classification (NCBI taxonomy): domain Eukaryota; kingdom Metazoa; phylum Chordata; class Aves; order Apodiformes; family Apodidae; genus Apus; species Apus apus. Next base: position 11,009,932 of record NC_067292.1, on the reverse strand, counting down.
ACTGTGTAATTAGCATGCTCATAAGATGACTTAAGATTACAATTTATCTGAATCTAATAACTGCCTATCAGCCACTTTACCATTCTGTCTTTTTCAATATATCTTTCCTCATGAATGGTTTGAGTATCCACACTCTTAGTACAGAATCACAGAGGGAATCACAGAGGAAATAAAACAAGCCAACAGATTGGATATCAAGACTGAGTTTGAGTACTGAAATGAATAAACATTTGCACTTAGTTTAAAAACAACTTTTTCACATACCTAGACATGTATTCTGAGACAGTATCACAAATACCAGTCTTTGCTACTAATTTCATACTCTACACGGTACAATATTTGAAAAGTTATGAGAAAAGCTACTAGAAATGATACTGTCCACTTAAAACAGGATACAAAAGTACATTTGTAAGAACTGAAGAGTTCTCTAAGCCACTTAACAGACACGAAACTATCTTCAAATTCAGTATTTGCCAGCAGCCAGCATCAAGTACTGGCTGCTTGTCCTCCTCTCCTGCACCCATAGGTTCAATTACAGAAGCAGACTAGAATCCGACAGAATCTGATAGTACAGCTGGACTGGAATAATTTTTCCAGTTCCCAGTTCTGCAGCATAGAACTCAGAAAACTGGAATAAATAAATAACTGAAAGTAGTACAAGAACTTGGCTTGGAAAAATTAATGTTGATTCATGTATCCCTATATATAAATTCTCTTTCTAATGCTTTTTCTTTATCAGACACAAGAAAGAAAGCCAAGTGCATGAAAAAGCAGAGGATGACAGATAGTGGCTAAGTTTTGGCATGGCACATTCTTTAGAATGTGTACATTTCAAAGCTGGCAGGGTGATAAGTCAGAGTTTTGGCCATCACACACATTCAAAACCCCAAAGTTAGTAGAACAGTGGGGACCTGTATGAAGACAAAAATTGAGCACTGAGCACTATACATTTCCCAACTTAAAAACCATTTTAAGAATGAGACATTACATACAAACCTTTTTCTTTTTAAAAAAAAACACCCACAACAAATGTATCTCCCTGAAGTAGCAACTGTAAAGCAAATTAAGACATTTCCAAGTATTTGCTAACCTACTTACAGGCATCATTGCTCCCTTGGGCCTTTGTAGCCTTACACCTTCCTTAACGGACTAGCTGAATAGGTAAATGGGTTATATCAGGCCAGGAAATCAATGTGTATACTGTGTTCTCAGCCACAGATGAGCTTGTCGAAGCCATTTTATTATAGCTCTAGGAGCTGTATTGATCTGACTGTTAACTACTCTGAGGTGGCCAGCAATCCAATGAAGATGCGTTCTGCCGTCCATCCAAATGCTTTCTCCCCTCAATAGTTCTAACAGAGTTAAGTGTTTGCAGATTGAATTAATTTAATGTTTGCTTAATCAAAACTGACTATGCTGGAGCCTAAATTCTATTAATTACTAAAGGAATCACATTAATGCTGTAACATGATGTTAGGCTGGAACAGGCTTTATTTTACTATGGTAAGAGGGAGTAAAGGTCATAGGGAGAATGAGGGGATAAAGTTCGGAGTTATTTCATAAAAATATCTACTTTTTATTTCACATTCTCCAAACAGAGAGAGATCAGATTTGTTTTTTCCTGAAATGAGGTTACTGTCAGTCAGCAGAATTTCCCTTTTATGAACTGACAGGCAAAGCAAGTTAACTATGTACTTGATAATGAGGGGAAAAAAAATTGTTACATCATCCAAATTTACTTAATACAAAAAGGTCTTCTGTTAAATAGAGCCAGATACATCTTTTCTCTTTAATTTCTTATTGCTATTTAGCCATAAGGTTAGTAAAGTTGATTTAAAGAAAGTCAGAAATACTTTCTCTTTACCTTCTAAGAAAAAAAATCTCAAATTTTGTGCACATAACAGCAACAACCTAGAAGTAAAAAAAAAAATCTTTGCTTTACACTAATATAACTAAAAGATTTTCAACACTGTTACCCAAGTGTCAGCAAAAGTACATGCTGGATTTAGAAGACTCATGGAGCATTTACCAGAGATGCCCAGGTAAAGTTTCCAGGTAAATTTTCCCTGGAAAAAGCTTGAAAAGCAAGGGTGAGTGCATTGTGCTTTACTTGATCAGGTGTGTATTTCAAAATCTATCACATCCTGTATTTCACAGAGGGTAGGTCTCCAATGTGGGCCGTTCTTTTTTCTTTTCCAAAAGAAGCTTTTTCATACAGCACTTTCAGATGCTACATATTCTTAAAATAATTTTGGTGCTAAATTATTTGTCTTTATTTGCAAAACCAGGTAAATTTGCCATTTCTATTCCTTCTTTTTTTTTTTTTATAGTCTATGGATGAAAAGAGTAAGCTTTGTATGGAAACAAAACAATGTTGATTTGATTAATAAACCTGTGTGCTTACAAAGCAGACACTGAGTGTTAAATAACAAACAGTAGCCAACTGCACAGATCAGCTTCATACGAAACATATGTCCTGGAACAATGATTTTGCTTAAAACAGAAGAACAGTGTCTGCTCTTTTCTTACATTCCAGTTTACCGTTGCAGTTACGCTATACAGTATGTTCCTGATAATTACCTTTCTTATGTGAATAGTTTAGATTCTTCTCTTACTGGTATACAGATCACAGCAAAATCATCAGCAAAAACATCCCTCACCATACAGATCACAGAACAAGCCTCTTCTATCTGCCTCTCATGGTCTTTATTAGTATTGTTTTTAGAGAATGTCAGTCTCCAAGAGTTTTGAAGCTACATTCTCATCTGAGCACAGAAGCTTCCTGCTATCATATTAATCTAATTAACAGATTCAATTAAAAAATGGAAATAATATTCTGAGTAACATTGTTCAGTACGAAAGGTGTCTGAATCAAATTCTCTTTGTTACACATCAGAAGCCTATAGCAACTCTTCAGGTGTGAGAAAATGGTATTATGAGAATTAAGCAACATATAGATTTGAGCCAATGCAACAGCTTAGGGAAGAAGCAGGGGAGCATGATCTTTAGTAGAAGATGTCAAAAGATGCCAGCACCTGTATCACTACAACTGCATTTACCCAAAGAAAACATTCCAAATACAAAGCAAAAGCAGATCCCAGAGAGGTCTTAGCTTTCTGTAGTTAAGCAGAAGATAAAGAGACAACAAGCCCCCAAAGTGTGCTGATTCTGGCAGTCAGCATATAATTTCCAAGTCAAGGTAGAACAAACTGTATTCTGTGAATTTACAAATTACTTTTTCCCCTTTTATTAAAAGTCTGTGAGATGACACTGGAACAAGTTTTGTTGAAAAGGTTTTGATGCAGTTTTTACAATGGTATTTTACAAGAATTGAACCATGAATTCAAAACTACATGGATGCTAAATGCTGGGTTAAACATCCTAAGAGCTAAATGTGTTCACACAAACAAAATATAAAGATTAAACTTAAAGTCATATTTTAAAAGGATGCTTTTGGAGTTGAACACTCTTCTGCATCAAGTCTTTATTAGAGTTTTTGAAGTAGAAAAATTTAACACAGCCACAAACTATTCAATTTAAAAAAAAAAAAAAAAAGGGGGGGGGGGGGGGGGGGGGGGGTGCGGGGCAAAACAAAACCAGAACCAAACAACATGCAAAATAAGACTACACCATCAAAAACAACTGGGAGAATTAAATTTTTAGAAGTCTCTTCAATCTTGCACCAAAAAAAAAAATCCAGTGAATATATAAAACAATCTCTTCCCTCTGTACTTTGTCCTAAATGAGCTAGAGGAGAAGCAAGCAAAGTCTGTGGATGTTACAGGAATTATAACTTATGATTGAAGCTGCTAAAATGCTGAGATACCTTTTGTGGCTACTGTAAGCATTTATACCGTAGTTAACTTCCAGCTCATATATTTATTTAATGCAAGCCAAAATTCTCATTTTAATTCTCAGATAAGAATAATCCTTTTGCTAAATGATCATTTTCCATTGAAGTGTAATACTTGAAATCTGCATTTCATGTCAGAGGTGGCTGATCTACACAGGGAGCAGTGATACACAGTGTAATGAAATATTGTCTTTACAAGCCATACCTTTGCACAGCACCAAGATCATTCCAGGTTAAAACTCTAATAAAATAAAAAATTCTCATTACAATTGATTCACACATGTCAAAATGCATTTTACTTTAATCAAACTACCCTGCCCTCCACTTTTCAAACATTTCTAAAACATAAATTTTTTTCTTACATGACAGAGAGAAACAAAACTGGCTGCTTCAACCGATAATCATTGCAAATTGCAGCATTGATATTTCTGAATTAAAATTGCAGAATCCACATTTAGTTTTTTTCAACCACTCTCTACAGCCATTTGACATAATGTAGGATCAGAATAATTTTAAGATTAATACAATATTCTTCCCCATGTATTTCATTAGTGGGGATTATTTGGATAAAAACAGAGCTCTATTTTTGAAGTCCACTGACTTGCCAGAGATAACTGTTAAGAGTTCAGTGTTTGTGGTGTAACAAGCTATGAATGACAGTGTTCTCTCTTATTTCTTAAGAGTACAGCTTTGTCTTCTACCACTGTGATCCCAACAAAGAAAAATCCACATGACTGCAAATTAAAGGAGAGCTGGATGACATTCTGCTGTTAACGCTGAGTATACATAAATCATTGTAATAAGAGAAGATTGTTATATTAACCTTTGTCACACAATTTTTTTTTCTCTGTAAGAAATAGGAAAAACAACAAATTATGTGGCACAATAATTCTATTTTAAAGCAGAATGGTGTAGAGAACTTTTATCCCCTTGCGAGTCACATGATTCCCACCTCACTGGAATTTTATATGTTCCCCAAAACAAGTTACCAGTATGTACACATACTTCACTTCAGTTGGTATATTGCTAGAAAGACAGAAAACATCTTTCCAAATAAATCATAATTTTAGGGGAATAGATACTGGAAGAGAGGAAAACATTAAATTTAACCTTTGTCCTACCAAAAACCCATCTTACAGTGACTGAAATGTTTTAGTTCCGTCTCACAGTTATCACATGTGGAAAATGGGACATTAAAAATTCCATATCTTAAGAAGGAATACACAATCTCTGTGGCAATGCACAACCTCAGTTGCTTCAATGTACAAATGTAAGAATATTGTCTCACAAAGGAGCAAGTAGGACTAGGACCTGGACATCAATGACACCACAGTAGAGTTAATTTATTTCTGAGCAGATCTGGTAATAATTTAGGTCTCTGATGTACACAGCATATATGTAGAGTGTAAAAGATTAATGCTGAGAATTTACCCTCAACAACAGAGATCTGCCATGCTTCCAAAGCAATTTATTTTGAAAAGTTACAATTCTAGTAAAAATAAATAAATATATAAATAGGTGCTCAAATTAGCTGCCTTAACTTAAGGGCATGCTGTCATTTGAAACGTCCTGTCATCCCACACTGGCTCCTGCTGTTGTTCTAAATGAAAATGGGTGTCATGTAGGTCCTATATTACATCTGTCCAATTTCTCACCACACATACATCTATACACACATATATATGTAGGAGAGATGGGGAACAGACAATAGGCAGACTGTTTCGTTGCAAGTTTCATCACCATCTCACAAACTCTGTTTTTCAAGAACATAATATAGTTGTGCTGGGTGAATAAAAGGGTTGAGGATTGAGCTTTCAGAGCTTGAAAAATGACACTCACAATAAAATGGCTTCAGAGGAGGATTCAGTCTTTTTTTTTACCATTTCTGCAGTAGGCAAGAAGATAATTAGAATACTTACATGCAATAAAACAGGAAAGCATAATCATTTGGAATTATTTTTACATCATTTCAGTACAATCAGATTTCACATCAGAAAGTACTTTTAAGATAAATATTAACAAGCCATATAACCTAGTCCTCGCAGCATAGTATTGGGTGGGCAAAACCAATGCACTGACAGCAATCAGCAGGGGGGTGCTCTAACCTAGTGCATATTTCCCAGTTTGATTCATCTTAATCCTCATTTTTTTGTTTCTTACTATATCAACTGTGTATCAGCCTTGCCTTCTTGTCCTTCATGCAATCCCTTCACAAGTGTCCTGATACTCACCACAACACAGGAATTTTGGTATCATTTCAGAAAACTAGATACACAGTTGCTGGCTTCAGTATGTTTGAAATGAGTTGCACATTCCCAAGCAAACACAGATGTTGATTGAGGACAGTATCAATGCTACTGGATGCCACACAAATTCCACTGAGGAAAGGATGCGAAAAGTACTATGAACATATTCCCATGCTGCAAAAGTTGAAGGACAGCTGTATAATATTGTAATAGTATTTCTGTTGTCTTTCCTATATCAAAGTCCCCAACTCCTACAGCATGTGACCATCTCCAAATGCAAAAACTTCCCTAAAGTCAGAGTTCACGCTCCTAAAGATAAATGACTGCCTGAGCCATTACTGCATTCAAAGCCTATAAAAATTACTATGTTTATGTAATTATGACAATAGATCACTTTGATCCACTCCATTCTCTTTTAGATTTTTATGAATTCCCTGCCAAATAAATTCAAAGACAATTATTTCAAGAAAGCCAAGGTATATATTTAAGATCCCTCTCAATACCATGAAGTATGGATTTTACAAAAAATAGCATGAATAGGGAGTTAAACCTAGTATTTTAAATTTACCTTGATGAGTACTTTCCATATGGATGGTAACTTGATAGGCAACTGCAGTACAACAGGAGTCACTGACAGTGTGTAAGCTTCCAGATCTGGCCTTTGCTTTACATAAAGATAAATGTAAACACATGGGATACATCTGCCAATATACTGGACTTATTCTTTACTTTCTTTTTACTGCCTCTGTTTTAAAAAAGAAGTACAGTTTTATGCATATCTTCAAACCTCCTGATACATTTTTCTCCTGAAATACAGTTAGTTTTTTAACATCCGAGTTCCAGGAACTTTTTTCTACACTTTCTTGTCTGTCACTGCAGTACATACCACTTCTTTGGAATAAAGTTGCAAAAAATTAAGATGGGCAAGAAAGGAACTTTCAGAGTTTAAGTGTGGGGGAGATGAAAACACCAAACTCCATTACTTGACTGCAGCCATGTTTTTCAGTGACTTCAAGTTCACTACAAAGTACAGGCCAGTAATTATTTTAATATCTGATGCTACCATTTTAGTCCAGCCATTCAAAACTACACATTCCATCAGTTTGCAGTACACACATTTCTGGACAATTCTCCATGTGATTGGTAAAAGAGAACTACCTTTGCATAATTCACCATGAAATTTCTATTAAAAGTAAAAAACTCTTCTTCTGTGCTGCATATTCATTTCTAGTAGTGAGTCAATAGTATCATCTGTCCATTTAAGAAATGTTAGCTTAGTATGGTTTGAGCCTCAAAACTCTATCTTTTAAATATCTCAAACATGTATATACTGTGCTCTGAAGAGCTTTCATGGAGAATGTTTATTAGTCACTTTGATCTAATTCATCACAAAAGAAACCATCTTAAAGTACATAATGTTCTTTTAAGTGACACATGTTGAAGCTGTTAACACACTTTTAACCCATGCTTTCAAGGATCTGAACCCGTCCTTACAACGTCTAAAATTTAATTAAAAGAATACTGTCAATATCAATGTCAAAGTAACTTGTCACCCTATGAATGAGAGCCTCAGTCGATTTTTCAAACTGTGCCAAACTTTCGAAGGGCTCTTTCACTTTATAAATCAACTAGCAGCTTAGAATATCCTGGCAGCACCTTCAAGGAACGAATCAAAATGACAGGAAAAGAGGGGATAACAATCAAAGCTTGACTGAATACAGGTGTTTGAGTTTACAGAGGAACCACAAATGCCTGGATCTTTGACAGCTGTTGATGTTATCAGTTATGTGCAGCTATTATTGGCTCCAGTCTTAGGGGCTGTAAGGCCTTTCCCTTAGCAACATCTCTGTGGCTGATAACATTTGGCTGAACTTTCAGATCTTAACCTCCCTTCTGACTTTTTGCAGTCAAACCCGCCTAAACTGATCAGAGGAAGAGACACACAGTGGGAAGACAAGTAAAATATTATTGACTGGACTGTTTCATGTCTATTAGGAAGAAAGAGCAAGGGAGGGTAGAGCTTTCCAACTTGACAGGCTTCAAGATAATCAGGGAAGGAATCAAGGCAACAGAGTAACCCTTAGAAAAGTAAGAATGCGAAGGCTTATGAGGGGTCATTGTTCTATATGAGGAACAAACACAGGGTGATATTTTATTAGGCTCCAATTTGAGTTGCCCCATTCTAGTACTTGCATTTTTTTAGTGCTGCCATTTAAAAGACCTAGAGCAATGTTACAGCACACAATACATTATCAGTACTCAAGTTTTCAACTTTAAGTAAAGGGTACATAGTAAATTACAGTAAGTGTCCATAAGTAAATTGTTGAGATTCTCAGCAGATCAAATGACACTCCTGAGCGTTTTGAGAGGAGTCACATTTTTAAATATTTTTCTAATTCTGATTCAGTGCATTCCAGGTCACACTTTCCCCTTTTCCACTAGAATAAGCCAGGCAAAATAGAAGTTCATAAATACATTCAAGCTAGTTACTGCAGTCGTTTCACTGTTAATGGGAATTTTGGTAAGGCTGTGCCATGCACCCTGTACGCTTTTTAGAGCCTCACAAACTATTCAAAATTCTCTATGTCCCTCTAAGGCCAGGAAGTTCTCACTACATCTACACACATTGTAAACCATCAAACATCACTCCAACGACTAGACCAGGTTCATCATTTTAAGATCAATAAAAGCCTCAGCCAATGAATTAGCAACCTAACAGACTGTGTTCTCAAATCTCACGAGTGATGAAAAAGCAACCCCAGAAACTTTCACAGTGTCATGAGAAATCATGTTTTGGACCTGGTACTCCAAATGAATCCTGTTCATCAGTTGAGCACTGCTTCTATATGAAGCATTAATAGTGAGTAGAGGTGTCTTATGTATTCTTTATGACACTCCTCTACTTTCTAAATTGAACATGAGTAAAACTCATGAGACTGTTTTCTTTTCAGGGCTTTCACAGTAAGTCTTTATTGATAAGTAAACCACCCTCCTTACAGCAAATATTTTGATCTTTAACTGTGTCATATGCTTCCTTTCTTCCAAATAACACTTTAAATCCCACAGGAAAACCATGCTGAACATAATACATGTTATTGTGCAATATCACACAGCAGAAAGCACAGGTGAAATATATATGACCATATCAATAATATTAAAACAATTATAAGGATAAGACAAAATTGAAGAGCCTACAAAATAAGAGACCAGAATTACACTGCATTACTGCTGATATTTTCAAAAATAAAATATTTTTGATAGTAACTTTAGAAACCAGTGTTGTTAAGCAGAAGCTTCCATCCAAAATACCAACTCAGAGGTGTAGACTCTGTATCTACAGATTAGCCCAGCTACACAGAAATAATCAGATATACTGTGATATATATTATAATATGGCATTATAGCTATTTTATGAATAAAAATCAAGATGTAATAAGTCCAGTTTACCTTTAAGTAATTTAAGAACTTACATACTATTGCAGTTTAAGTTTATAATTCTGTTTGTAAAAAACGTGCTCAGCCATAGAGATGTCACCATTTTAACCATCAAGAAAAGGTCACATTGGCATTCAGGATACATCTTCACTATTCTTTTTCATGCTCTGACTCTGAATCTTTGCATCTGCACTTACTTAGAGGTAACTCCTAGAATCATAATCATATATTTAAATTAGTCACTAAGGAGAAAATTAGAATGTTTTAGAAGAAAGTTAGAATGGAATGTTTCAAGAACTCCTAATATTCCTTAGATTTTATTATGTCTTCCTTATCTTGCCTACACTGAGAAAGAACAAACCCCAAGGAAGCCAATCAGGGGTACACAGGTTTATAAATGCCATAAGAACTCAGTCAGAAAGCAAATATGGGATGGGTGACCAATCACTCAAATGAATTATCAGATTGTTAATACCAAAAAAACCTCCCAAATTCATACATTATAATGCCCGTGGAACCCAGATCAATGCTAATTAGTGCAAACTGGCCATACACTCACAAGTTGTTTACTGAAAATTTAAAAATATAGAGTTGTGTCTCAGTATACATTCTCTATATTAATGACAAGGACGGTAGCAGAGACTGTAGCAGGGGATGTTTTAGTCAAAAAAATTAAAGGAATATGTACACAAATAATTTTAATTTTTCATTACTTCTGGTACTTTCATTTTAATGTTTGAAAATTTAAGTACTACAGTTAAGCAGCTAATTCTGCTAAAAACAGTAGACAGGGTGAAAAAAAGTTTTATCTCAAGAAACAGGAATTGTAACACTTATCTGCAGTTCACAAGAAATTACAGAACTAGCATTATCATTATGTTATCATTATGATAAAATTATATGAAAATAAGAGCTCATACCTAATAAATGTCATTATAACTTACAGTATACGTTTCTTATCAAGAAGTGTTTAAAGGACAAATGCCAATGAAAAACTTAGGGGGTTTTATGTTTGAATTGTGATGTTACGATGCACATACTTTTCTTGCTACTTAAAGAAACCTAATCCATATTTATGTGAGTACTGTGAAATTTATTATGTCCATTTTCCCAATATACTTTCGTATTAGTTATTTTTTGAACGCTGAATTTCTTCTTTCACATCTTGAGAAAGGATTTATAACCCATCTGAATGTCTAAAGTGGCTAAAGAAAACAAGGTTTTCAAGGTAAGGATGTACACACTTCTCCCTAGTTTCACCTCTATCATTTTTCCCCCATATTCTCTAAAAAAAAACTCTGCTCTTTCTCAGTGTCCTCAATCCAACTACAGCATCACTGCCCATGCCACCAGTTTTACTGATGATCAGCTAGTCTGTTTGTACCTCAAAATTCATTTGACCATTCTTTTAACTTCTTTCCTTAAACTTCAGTGCAAGCCTAGTTATAATTCACATATAGACAATTACACCAGCATAAAAATGTAGCAGCTAAATTAGAATTTTGTAAGAGGATTCTGGTTGTAACCTTAACTGCAAAGAGGCCATCCTCTCTTCTTAGTACATTTATCCTTAAGTCAGCAGCATTTAGGACAGCACTTCTGGTTAGAGCTCATTTGTACAATGCAACATCGTTATGAGAGCCTTTTATCCTCAATCATTCAACTGATCCAAAAGTGGAGAATCATCTTCAAGAAACAAGCACTAATAAATCTCTTTCATTTCCTTTTAATTTTAGGCAGATAAATGTTACACATCCTGAGCTGAAGGCTTTCTGAACATGAAATCACTAAGTAATGACTCAAATAAAATTTAACCCTATGGTAGCTAAGTCATAAACTTCTTGCTGCGTTCCTATGTTGATTTTAAAAGCTCTTGACCAAAGTATATACACAGTATAATTAATTACAAAGAGGGGCTTTCAAAATTTAACTGAGTTAATTTCATTACTTTCTACCACACGTTGGAACAGTCTGACCTCTGACACAAGATCATCTTCCCAGTCATAATTTGCAAACATCAACAATAAGGTCTGTAGTTGCAACATTATTTGGGGAAAAATCTTGCATAGTTCAGGAAGAGATTACATCTTGAAAAACTAAGACCATGGTGTAATCATGGTGTCACGTCAACCGTAATATCCTAAAACAATTTGGTATTCAACCAAAAGAACCTTAGGAGAGACAGTCACAAAATGAATGCAACTACTGAAGACAGAATGCACAGCTCAAAGACTCATGTTCAGTCCTGTGCCAGAAAATAAGTATCATGCAGCAGTGTTATGACAGCAATCCTAGAATGATACAGTTTCCTCTTCCAATTTCTTTTACTTTTGAGTGAAAGAAGAATAGACTACATTTTAAAAAAACTCTAATGAAGGAGCCAGATAAATTGCTCCATTTTTATGTTGCATTTTCACTCTAAATGATGTTGGAAAAGGTTAAATAACAAAGGAGAGTGGTATAAAAATCTCACTTTTCTGTCATTATTTCACTTTTTTCTAATGGAGAACAGCTGAAAGTTACAATAGATCCTGCCACATTCTCACACTTTCCAAATTTAAATATTACACCATTTTATGTTGATAACAGAAGCACCTTTTTTTTCACCTTAGAGAAGGTAAATTGACAAGCTATTGGTAGATGGTGTCTGTGATAGTAGACTAATCTCTACCATCAGTTAAAGTGTTTGCCATTAAAATCTTTATAAGCAATTAGCATTACTCCTTGAGTTCCAGTATTCCCTTTACTTACTGCAGAAAGCAGGGAAAACCAGTCTAGTGAATGCTAGAGGCTTTAAATAGATTATCAATTACAAAAAAAGGTAAACATTGCAATGGCAAAGCACCATACATATGAGCATCAACAAGTTACTGGATAGGAAATCTGTAAGGGAGAAAAAAATGGCATATTGTATTTTAGGGAGAAATTTTCCTATTCAACACTATTATTCGTTCTGCTTCTACAATAGATATTCTATCTATTCATTTTTCACACATCGTGAAAGCTTGCATTGGATTCCAAAAGCTATAGTCATCAGATGTATGCAAAACAAAGCCAAACAAAATTCACCCTGCTACACATCTTAACTAGGTCTTATGATTTTAAATCTTTGCATACTGCAGGTGTGGTATTTGTGTGCATGTGCAAAAGGGCTAGATATTTCTTATTCTTAATGCATAAAAAGTTAAATAAGGCCTAAAGAGATGGTTATCCGTCATTATGGATCAAAAAACTCCTCCAGCAATATTATTGCAAGCTATTGACTTGATATTTAAATCTATCTTGGGTCAGTTTTAAATTGTGCTTCTTTGTAGAAACAAATAAAAAATGAAAAAAAAAGTTCTCATGAGTTTGCCTTCCTCAAAGGAGGGGCTTCAACTTTTTTCCACATTCCATCCCCTGTGGAAGACATGTGCACACCCTCACAAGGATGCACCTTGTGGTTATTCCTAATTTTATAATTCAATATAGTATTACAACATTGTATACTATAATGGGAGAAATTAAGTACACAATTCTCAGCTGATTTTACACAGAAATCCAAGCTACAGAATGTAGTGCTTGAGTGATAGAAAATAGGGCTCTTAGGATCTATTCCTTTATTTATATACACACATTGATGTGCAAATTGCGAATTCATAAGTGCACTCTGTGGTCTTCATGTATGCAAAAATTCAGGTCACTTGACTGTAACTGTACTTCAAACTAATGCAATTAATAACAAATAAATAATTTGAATTTACTAAGGGTTGCTTTTCATTCAGAAAAGCAAATTACTTATTATTTAAAGCTATGGGAGATACCTATTTTGAAAGAATACCCAATTCCACCCTCTTCTGTCCCCCAAACTTTGTTCAGGCTTACGCAGATCTTACCATAGCAATGCAATCATCTGGCTAACATTACCCTCTAGTAAGTAGCAAGGTCCTCTCTAACCCTGTAACTGCTATCAAGTATGCAGAAGTTAAATGCACAGATGAAAAAAATTTGTCTCAATTTCATTCTGCTGCAAAATGGTAATTTTATACTTAAAATGTACAAGATGGATGTTCAGAAATATAGGCTGAAAGCCTAAATTATATTTGGTCATAATTTATGTAGTACAGTCCCAAAGAGATACAAAATAGGCAGAGCATAATTTATCTGTTGGAATCGGAGATAGCTTTACTAAAACTCCCATTTATTCTATCCCCTACAGTCTTAACCAGCCTTTGTCCTTAGGGCGCATTCTGTTTAAGCTTTCTATATTGCTGTTTGATCACATATTGTAGCCTATAATTTCTCTATCATCTGAAGCAAATGCAGCTCACAAAAATTATTATCTCCATGATAGAGAACACTGCATTTCTAAGATGTAAAGTATTTATAGCAATATATGCTATGTAAAATGTTTATCAGGGGAACATACACTTTAACTTTGAACATAATACTACTAGAAGATAAGGTATCCAACACTTCGAAAGGGGTTTCACAATGAAGAACCCAGACAAATAGGATGTGATTAGTATAGCGGGCACAGTTCTCTCTCTGCGAGTGTCATGCAATCCCACAGAAGTCAAAAGGATTAACCAGGGTTTATGCCAAACCTGAATTTCTGTTCATTTTTTAAAATACAGTATTTAATTTATGGCAATAGAGATATTTAAAAACAAAAATGTTATGTAAGTTCAATTTGGCACAAGTAGTAAAAACCTGCAATTACTCTGTCCAGCAATAGTTTTTTTCTAAATACACTTCCATGTAGCAAATTAGCTCAAAATTTACATCAGAAACATCTGTGTCAATTAAAAAAAAGAATTATAGCTGTAATAATTCAGCCTTGGCCTCCTCCTTACTCTAACTGGTCAGGATGTATCTGCATGGAAGATATGTAAAAGACGTCTTCAGGCTACAGAAGGACAATGTCTTCAATATCTAGAAATTGATTTTACCTTTTCTGCATTGAACTAATATCTTAGTACATTAACAAATACAATGTTGTTACTAGAGCTGGCAGTGCCAACATTGCAGTAAGACAAATTGTGGATGTGATGACTGGAGCTCATTAAATATTTCCATGGTCCTTTTAATCATTAGTATTGCTATCATAAATATTCAAATGTTGATAATATATTTTTCACAATGAACACTGTTCAATTGCAGATTGGCTAAATTCCAATTAGAGTTCTTCCATTTTGCCTCTCAAATTTCCTCTGAAGAATATGATACTAGTCTCTCTTTTTCCTTTAATTGAGAGTAATTTTCTCTACTGTTTTATACTGAGTTTATGGTTTGCTACTGACAGGGTTGCAAGTAAATGGTTTTATTTATCACATGAATTTAGAACAGAAAGCACAGGTCTGCATCTCAATTCTGGAAAACTGTGAAGTCAGAATGCATTTTTAACATGAACCAGCAGCTCATAGGCACCCCAGGATTCAGTTCAATCACTAATCAAGACATCTTCACTTAATACTTCTAACCCTCATTTCACAGAATCCATCTAAAAGTTAACCTTATTTAGAGCAACTAGAAGTTGCCATTCCTAGATACAAGAACCTCACTCAGTCTGATTATAACACCTAGACTAGTCCAGCCACGTTTCCTGAGAACTTCTTAATACTTCAACTGTACAGTAGTAGGGAAAATGCACACTCTGAGTAGCAACTGCACTTGAAGACTGTCAGTATTGTGTCTCACTAACAGCAAAAGTAAATTTTAAATACCAGCAACCTGATCACAGTCCGCTGTTGATAGCTGCCTGCCACCCTTACTCTTGGTGAAGCTAGTGCTGTTAGCAATCGGAAGCTTAGAAAAGTAAGTTATCTGAGGAACACCATTTGGAGGCAGGTTTATAGATGCATTACAAAAAATATGACTGCAGCTTTTCTTGTATGTGAGAAGTGAGAAATGCACAATAAACCTACAGTGGGGCTGTTCAGTGCATGGTGCAATATTCACCACACTGGGAGAGGAGAAACACTTTTTACCTACAAAAATACTAAAAACCTAAGACACCCTAAACAAGGAAGCAATCTCCCAACTCCAAGGCTGCACTTGTCTTAGAAGTATGAAATAGTACATTTGACACCATCCTTCATGTAAGAACTTCAACTCATCTAGGCAATGTTATAACTTTGGCTCCTCCACAAACAATAGAATTCTCACATTTCCCCAGTTAGCACTGGCAAATGACTACAGCCATTAGGTTAGTGTCTTAGGGCTTTTTATTTCGTGCAGCTGGGGAGAGGGTGGGCAGGAAGGACATGCATCTATAAAAACATTTTCAGGGTCAGTTAAACACTTGGATTCTCTATGTCCTCATTTTAAGAATACGAAAACCGAGAATACAAAATGAGGGACTAAGCAGAAATAATATTCATATCAGAAATAAATATCCACATATAAGCCTCCAAACTTTTTCAACTCTTTTTCTGTTGCTCAAGAAAAAAATAATTAAAAAAAATTAAAGATGCTATAAGCCAAATAGCTAATACTAGTCTGTGAATTCAAAGATGATTGTGGTAAGTAAATTAATTTGGAAGCTTCCTTCATTTGAATAAGCTATGGACTGGATTTTCACTAGTACCAGGAATACAGGTCTGCATTAAATGATTTCTCATTTAGAAGTTGTCTTGCAGAAAGAAAATGCTATCTTTTCAGCATTTAACATCCCAGTAAAAGACTAGCAGGCAAAGCATTTCACATTTCCAGCACTGACGCACTGAGGGGAAAAAAGAAAAAGGTTGACAGGAAGTTTCTGAAACTGAAAAACTACCTATGCCAATCCATCAAGTAGATTCAGAAGTACAGTACCGAAAACATTTGGAATACTGATACAAGTGCAGAAGACCTCAAAATGACAGCCAAAGCACTAAAAATATGAAATTAGAGGTCTTGCAAACTACATATTTTTACTGAACCAACATTATGTGATACAGAACTAGGTAAGATGTGAACAGTTGATGACTCACAAATATATAGCAAATACAGACCACTTCACTGAAGCCAGCATAAAAAGCTACCATCCAAGAAAGTCAGAGGGCAGCACTTAATAATGACATGTCTGGTAAACCGTGCACAGCAGCTATTTACCAGGTTGATAATTTGGGCTCTATCCCTTGGAACTCAAGTCCTAGTGAATAAAATGAAGCAAAATGTTATGATTTCCCAAATGATCCCATATCATAAGAAGTACAGCTGACAATGACAATACATGGTAAAGACGTTCTCTCAAAGAATATTTGTTCAGTGTTTTGCCCCCTTTACATAGTGGGACTAAAAAAAATAAGTAGGGAAGTTCCCAGATTACACTGTCTAAAACCTAATTTTATTGACTTAAGAATACTTTTAGTGTCAGATTTGAAATCTGTTTTCTAAACATCCCATGGAATTAACTTCTTTTTCCTCAAGAAATGATAGAAATAAATCTGTAAGTAAGCTATGTACACCCTTAAGACCTTCTACTGCTTATTCATTTTAATAAAATCACTTATATTCTTTGAATTTCTACCCATCATTGCCTTGAGCTTTGCATTGCAACTACTGATGTCATACAAATGTTAATTTTTTTCAAATTCAAATACAATACAGAAGAGCCCATTTTAAAGACTACTTTGCAAACATCACACTTAAAATGAAAGAACTGAAATTAAAAAAAAAAATCATTCAAGTGGATCCTTATATTAGCTTTGTCAAGTGATCATCAGTCTCTTCAGGATTAAAAGTTGATTTCTTTCCTTGGAACTTTAACAGCTGCATATTGTATTAAAACATGCATAGAAAGAAGAACTCCTTTAAAAATAAACCAATTGTGAGGCATCCAAAGAACCAATGATAGCTAACTTCATCCATAGTAATTAAGAATAATCCCAGTGACAGCAGACACACAGCAGCTGTGCAGCAGTTGCAGTTAATTACTGCTTTTGTTCTTTTTTTTTGTAATTTTTAATTTTTATTCCATTTCTCTTCTATACATTTAAAAAAAAAAACAAACCAGTGCTAAGGCCAGAAATAGTCTCTTGTAGAAAAGAAGTTGCTCACTTAGATTCTGCCTCAGTCCTGAAATGAACTGCATTCCACATTGAGTTTAAATAAAAGCAGGGGGTTTACTTTCACCTTAGATAGGTGACCACTAACACTAACCCTAGTCACTAATCGAAGTGGAGCATCATTTCGTTCACCATTTAACCAGAGACCTCCTGCTGGGTCTCACTGCTTATTCACAGCTACTTTAAAAACTCTTGGAAATCATATGACAAAAACTTAAAAGCACATAAGTCATTAGGTAACGTGCAAAGCTTTGCTTTTAAACAAGGTCTTCTCCAGCTCGTGCCTCAAAGCATTAATTAATGCATGAAACAAACAAGGTCTAATGTGACCACTTCCATCTGGGATGAAAGAGTTCCTCAGAGGTCATCTTACAAACTGCTGTAGTTCAATTTGATCAAATAAGGCTCTGCATGAAAAAAAGCTTAAATACAAATTCACTGAGTATAAGATACCTCTATGGAATGCTTCTAATACTCACCATAAGCAAGTTTGTTATTCTGAGAAGCCCCTTATCACCTCCTATCTTCTTACTATTTGCACTTATTTATTTGGTAACTGATTTACTGAACTTTCCTTGTTTCTTTTTCTTCTAGACTCCAACGTTTCCTAAAAGCTTTTGTTGTTTGCTGACAAGGTGATTCACAGAGAACATACCTGTTCTTTCAAAAGACGTGTGCAGGCCCCCCACGTGTGTATCTAACAATAATAAAAGGGTATTATCAGAGTAATAAATTGTGTCAAAGAGTGCATTACTTCTGTATTTCTGCATTCTTGATGTGTCAAGGCACAAAATCTTAAGCCTTTTCTCTTAAAATAGCAAAGGAATAGCTATTTCCACTAGTGACCACAGAAGTGAATCTCCTGTGGTTTAATGTCAATCCACCTCTCCAAATAGTTAAAATGAAGATCAAGAAGTCCCTGTATTAGTTAATTCCAAACCCACTTTTTAATATTGTCACTGGGTTTAAAAAAATTAATTAATTAAAGCATTATCAAGATGAAAAAGCTTTCTTGCAACTCACAATTCTATTGTACACTTATAACTAGGAATGTGGTCATCAATTGCAACTTTTTTTTAATCAGTTTTGACTAAAGCCAGTTTCAAAAGCATTATTCAGGTACATCCAATGGCTGACTGCATTGATGGATACGTGAGAAGAAAAATCAGAATTATGGTTGCAAGGGGGGATGAGGAGTGGAAATATGTGAATAGTTAAAACTGATCTTGAAACACCACAGCTTATTCATGCCCCTTATCACAGCCCATCTTTTAACCCTGAACACGTTAAGTAACATTTTTTTTCCTCTGGAGACTTCAGGATGAGGTTAACAGCCTTCTGTTTTAAAATTTGATGTACAAACAATCAGTATTGCTTCCCATGCATATGCATCACAACAAGCCAAGGGGAAAATAAAACAAAACACCACCAGCAACAGCAAAAACCCACACCACACGTTACCCCCTACAGGATACTTGGCAATTAACTCCAGCTATGTCAGCAATTTTTTGAAAAATTTCCTAAACACGAGGAAATCTCATCTTCACCGTATGAAAGACAAAGCTACTGCAGTGACTCTTCCATGCATTACAATGTGTGTGTCTTACTTCTTCACCAAGCCGCTAATCACGCAAATTATTGCAACTAATTACATCTGAAGGTCTAATTAATTCTTTCAGTACCACATCATTTAGTACGCATTCACAACACAGCACCTGTTTTGAAAATCCTTGCAGTTAATTTGTTTATAAACAAACACTATTTGCATAAAATGTTTAATGAATGGTTTAACAGTTAGTACAATACTCCAGCTTTGTCTTAGTAGATTTGAGGTCATCGAAGGCCACAATAAATTAATTTTAAACTATACAAATTAATTTAAATAGTATGTGAGAATTTCTCATTAATAAAGAAAACATTTCTAACATGTTAATTAATATCTCTGTAACAGGCCAATTACTGTCTTTTTAAGTGCATCTAATAGTCAACCCCAAAAGATTTTATAGGGTTCTAGTTTAATGGAGTAAAATATTCCAACTTACATGTACACGAGACACATGTACAAGTTACAGTGGCATCAGAACTTACTTGCAGATGTCAGATAACTTTTTTTATGAAGAGATTAGCATACTTTTATCAAGTTTTTTAAAAAACATGGAAGTCTTATAGCTTGCACATCACTTCTGTTGGAACAAAGTAGCAAAAACAACTGATTTCTGATTTAACTGTACTTCCTATCTCTTTATGCTGGATTATGACTATTTCTTGTATTATAAATAAATAATAATTTATGTCATTACATGTTCCCTAATAATAAGCATTCTGAGCACAGAAGTGAAGGTTGCATACAGTGTTCTGACTCGGAAGT